>NC_037669.1:74127444-74399125 GCF_003255815.1 Theropithecus gelada
TCATGTTCAAATGGCTGACACGTGTCCAAAAGCTATGGGTTAATTTGGGACATTGAATCTTGAGTTTAGGCAAAGATGGAAAAAAACCCCCAGTAATTGTTCATTACAGTGTAAGGACAGCAGTTGAGACTGTTGTTTCGGATACCTACATCCAAGGAAATGCCCTGGCTTCTGCCTATGTGAATCTACGAGCCACATTTATTAATCCCGTAAATTTATTTTTCTTTTAAAATTAAAAATTGAAAACTTTTGAAGGCACAAAGTGTTACCTCAATATTGATATATTATACACGTATCATTATTTACAAGGGAAAAATTGGGAAAATAGGATGCCCAGCAAAGGAAAAATTCATGTAGCTGTTGCCTATTTATGTCTCTTCAACTCCGTGGGAAAATACTGCCATACGGAAGAAAGGCCCTGGCTTTCTTAAGCAATGTGAATTTGTTTCTGTGACATTTTAGCTGAAAATGTAAGCTCAAGATATTCTGTGTGAAATAAATTATCCCAAAGAAAGATAATTGTGAGAAGAAGCTATTAATGGGAATAAGATAGCTGGTTGTAATGATTGGAGGCTTTTTTTGGTGGAAGGAGCTTATCCATGGGGTTTAATAAAACATGGTGAGTCACCCTGTTGCCTGAATTCCACAGGGGAAAGAGACATTCGGGAAAAGGCTGCAGGGGAAATTTGCGGTGCTGTGCACCTGTTACCAGGCACTTACATTCACCTGGTGGCTGCTAACAGATTGCAGGCACAGCTTCTTGAAGAAAATCATCAACTTTGAACACAGTACCCCACACATTGGATTTGGGTGAACGGAAAGTATATCAGAATTACCTGGGAGAATTTTCAAGTTATGGTCACCGGGGCATGGCTTTATTAGTGATTCTGACTCATGTCTCCCTGCTCAGCACAGTCCTGATGCTCCAACTCCAAAGAGTAGTCCACAGAACAGCCACTTACATAGAATCAGGCAGGGATGTTTGTTAAACATGGGGATTACTAGACCCCAGCCCAGACCTATGGGATTAGAATCCTGGGGGTGTGGGCTCTGTGAATCCACAGTGTTCAAAGGTGCTCTGGCTGAATGTGGCAAGTCCACCGTGTGATGCTCCAGGCTCTAAAATACTGGCCATTTCAATTCCAGTTATCTAATAAGTGATGGTAACAGACCCCACTGTACACTCGAATGAACACTGATTGTGGAAGGCGGTCAAGAATAGAATGACAAATTGACTTATTTGAGCTGCAAGTTATTCAAGGGGGCAAATGCTAGGTGTGTGCATGTGTGTTTGTGGAAGGTCATTTTCTTGTTTCAGGGTCTTAGCATCAGTCTTGCAATTTAGAGGGAACTTTTCCTCTGTACCACACTTGCCCTTTTAAGGCAGAAACGGAACTCCGGTGGAAAGACAGCTTTGACCAATAGAACTTTCTGTGATGATGGAATATTCTGTATCTACACTGTGCAATATTTTATTCCCTAGCCACATGTGGCAATTGTGTACCCGTAATGTGACTGAGGAACTGAATTTTACATTGTATTGACACACAATTTAAATTAAAATCTATCTGCTTGTGGCTAGTGTCTACCATATTGAATGGCACAGAAGACAGTGCCACCACAAATAGTGAGGACAGTTACACACCTTTGGTGTCACATCCAGCTGCTCCAAGACAAGGTTGGAGTGATACTTTGGGTTGATGCTTCTTAACTTTGAAAGCTTGGGGTAGATCATGTTTTAGTGTCCTTTGGCCTTTTTCTTTTTAATCAGTACATTTACCGATGACATTTTTCTTAAGGAAGCTCAGCATATGGTAGTGTGCTAATTGTCCCAGGTGAAGTAGGTTAGGGGTGATGTTTTCTCCTGTTGACTGCTCTGTCTCCAGCACCTGTAATGAGGGAATATAATGGATGGTGAAAAGTGATTTCAACTTGAGTATTTTATGCAGGGTGGGAGACTCTTACCCTGAGGTTACATAGTTAAACTGTTGTATCACTTGATGCTTTTGGTTATAATTAATTTAAAAAATGCAACTCAAATGGCTTAGGTAGCTAAGGAGATGAACTGATGCATATAACTTAGAATTTCAGAAGGATGGAGCTTCAGGTATGGCTCAGTTGGGGTATGGGTCCAGTTTCTCCGTAATTTGCTTCAGAGTTGCCGATAGTCTGTATTCACTACCTGTGAAGATACAACCTACATGTCTGTAATGGACAGCCTTGATTCTCTCAGAGTTGCTGTTTTCACTGTCCTCCTGTCTTGAGCCTCAAGATGGCTCTTCTTTTTGAGATACCCCACTCTGTCACCCAGGCTGGAATGTAATGATGTGATCTTGGCTCACTGCAACCTCCAGGTTCAAGCGATTCTCCTACCTCTGCCTCCCAAGTAGCTGGGATTATAGGCATGCACCACCATGCCCGGCTAATTTTTGTATTTTTAGTAGAGATGGAGTTTCACCATGTTGGCTAGGCTGGTCTCAAACTGAGCTCAAGTGCTCCACCTGCCTCGGCCTCACAAAGTGCTGGAATTATAGGTGTGAGTCACTGCGCCTGGCCAAGATGGCTTTTATTTGCAGATGGATAACAGTGGCAGACAGGGGTGATATGCCTTGTTACTCACAGCCAGGGATAGAGAGACCCAGAGGAATGTCATGTACTGTGTGCTGAATGCCTTAGTTCTGCAATCCCTAATCATTGATGCTTATGCACATTGGTGCCCACTCGCAGAAACGGGTGGGGTCAGTCCTTATTTGGGCCTTTAGACTTGCACAGGGAGCAAAACGTGGTTCCCTAAGGAAGAGGGAGATGCTGTTGAGAGAAGCCATGGAATAGATACCAGGTCAAGTAATCAACTGATCCCCACTTCTGACAGCTACCTCCAATGGGATGGTGGATTTAGAGAGAGGTCAAGTTGGACAGGTGCCATGGGAAGTTTAATTGCAATTGGGTATCGATGAGGCAAGAGTGGACTCCTTGGATATGAGTTTTAACTTGACCTGATGAGTTAAAAAATACAGCTCCCATTTATTGATCCGTTGTTACCTGAGCTCTTGTCAAACTCTCCACAGACACTATCGTGTTATTTTTTTGCAACAACTTTGCAAGTAGATAAAATTTAACCCATTTTAGTGATGAAGAAACCAAGTCTTAGAGAGGTGAAGTAATTTGCTTTAACTTCACAACTGGTAAACTGCCATTCTAATCTGGTTCTAATTCCAGAGCCTGTGCTGTTAAATAGTATTCAAGACCAGCAGTTTTCAACTGAGGTAATGTTGCCTTTCCAGGGAACATTTGGCAATGTCTGAAGACAGTTTTGATTGTTACATCTGGGAAGTGCCACTGGTATATGGAGGGGTAGGGTTCGGGGTACTGTAAACATCCTGTAATGCACTGGACAGCCCACTGCCAACAAAGAGTTATCTGGCCCAAATGCTAGTAGCAGCAAGATTGGGAAACCCTGCCTTCTAGTTCTGACAGAACTCCCCATAGGTTCACTCACCATCTCCTGAGCTCACTTTATTTTATTCTTAGCTCTCATCACCATCTGAAGTCAGCCTGCCTATCATCTGTTCCAGTGGAGTGTAATCACTTGAGAGCAGGAAGCTGATCCATAATCCATATATTCTACTCTGCTTATGGCCAGGCAGTACCTGGCAGCTGAGCAGCATAAACATTTGTGGAATGAATGAGTGAGTGAATGAACCAATCAAGATGGCATCCTTCTTGGGGTGGGTAGGTGCCTTCCAATTGGATATGGCTCAGGGAAGATATGAGAATTAACCGGAAGCCTTGAACAGTGCTGGGAAACAATGGAGACACACTGTGGCTTCCCAAAGGGAAGAGCAAGAGGTGATCAGACAACCAGTTCTCATTCTTGCAAAACTCGACAAGCAATGACTTGAAAGAGGAGAATGGGAGGTAAGTAATGAGACCAAGCCATACTGTGCTGAGTGAGGCAAGAGTCAGAACTCAAGTGACTGATTAAGACCCTGAGCACTCAGAATTCAGAAGGCTGCAAAGAGGGTCACCAGTCCATCAGTGACCACCAAAGGCTGTACCAGGTCCACCTGGAACCTCGCCACAAGGGGCCGTGATCATGATCCATTGTGAGGCAAGATAGCTTAGTGGTTACAGTGGTCATTGCTGTATTTTCTATTCCATCACCGCCCCTTACTGGCTATGTGACCTTGATCACTTGCTTAGCCTCTCTGTGCCTCAGTTTCTGCATCTATATATTAAAAAAAAGCCTGGCTCTTTGTGCCTGGCTGGAGGCCACTTAGCCTAGTGCTTAAGAATTTTGGAATCTCAGGGTTTAACTCCTGGCACTGACTACCCTGGTTGGAAGGTAGAGAATGGGATGTCACCTCTGGCGGACTAGAGCATGGCCAAATGCTGTTAACCAGGCCGTCAGTCTTTGGAAGAAAATAGTCTGCTTTTACATCCCCTGGTGGTAGCAGAAAGGTACATGTGTGAAAATATGCAGGGGCTGCTCGTGTGTGTGTTGGGGTGAGGGTGTAGTGGAGGTTAAAGGTATCTTGTTCCAGCAAGGCTTGTAAAAGAAAACAACATTAAATGGGCATGTGCAGACACAGACCCCCTCCCCACACCAAAGTGTCCTTCCTTATCTTTGTCTCCTGGTTGTGTGTGTGTGAAGCACAACCAGCAAAAATTGTGGACCCCATCTCTGACCAAGATCAAAGGAGGAAAAATAAATGAGTCTAAGACAAAGCAATTTACAGATATTAATTCCCAAAGAAGAGTAAAGATGTTTGCCTTTTCTCTCAGCGTGTTGGTTCTCGGCATTCTCATTGTTTGACTACTCTAATGTCAAACATTCCTCCTTTTTCCTCCTCCTTCCTTGTGTTTGCCTAAGAGTCCTTTCTTTTCAAAGTTGGGATGGCTTCCAGCTCTCACCTGCCCACTCTGTCCTGTCACCTGGCTGTTGGGCTTCACGTATGAGAGTGAAAACCGAGGAGAATAGAGTCATACAGATGATGACAACAATAGCAGAGCTTGATTGGGTGCCTCTCTGCTCAGGCTTTGCACTGAGGGCCACACGTGCACCATCCTTCATCTTCAGCACGTGCCGTGAAGCGTGGGCACCATCCTCCCCAGTTTAGCGGTCAGAACCCTGAGCCTTGGAAGTTGTTACTTGCCTGAGATTTCACAGCAGATTAAGTGACAGCGGTGGGTTTCCTCCAGCTTGGTGTTTGCTGGGAGGCTGCATTTTTGCCTGGTGGCAAGTGGCGGGATCCCCTTCAGGCTGTGATGTACCATTGTGTGAATTAAGGGTAGGTGACCTCCTGGAGTTTGGTCTGAAGAAAGCCGAGGCCAGGCACCCTTCCTTGCACCCTCCATTGGAAGGGAGACGTCTGTGTCTTGCCGTGAGCCTGGCTCGTTGCAGCGCAGAGCTTCCCTGTTTCTCCATCTGCTGCCGCACCCTGCGCGTGTCTAGACACAGGTGCTTGCGTCTTCCCGCACTGACTAACTCCTACTTTCTCCTTGGGGTTCCTGGCAGTGCAACTTGGCACTTCATGAACGTAGCAAGGTTCTGTGAGACTTAAACAAAATTGTGGTAAAATATACATAACATAAAATTAACTGTTTTAATTATACAATTAAGTGGCATTAAGTATATTCAGGTTATTATGCAATTATTACCACTATCCATCTCCAGAACTTTTTCATCTTCTCCTACTGTACCCATTAACAATCCCCCATTCCTCTTTCCCCTGGTGACCTCTAAATTTCTTTCTCTGTGAATTTGACTACTCTAGATACCTCATATAAGTGGAATCGTACAGTGTTTACCCTTTTGCAACTGGCTTATCTCACTTAGCATAATGTCCTCAAGGTTCATCCACGCTGCAGCGTGTCAGAATTTCCTTCCTTCTAAAGTCTGAATACTATTCCATTGCGTGTGTACCACATTTTGCTCACCCCTTCATCTGTTGATGGAGATTGGGTTGTTTCCGCCTTTTCCTATTTGACTTTTATCTTCCCACTCCCCTCGGAAGCAGGTGGAATCAGATTTTCTTGATGTCGTGGCCTCCTCCATTCTGCTTTTCTTTCTTGCTCAGCTTTGCCTGACTTTCCCTGGGTCTCTCCGGAGCATCACTTACCCAACGTCTCCAGCTCCGGTGCTGGGGCACATACTGCCAGGGTAGAGCCTTGCCAGCAACATGTCCTCATTGCTTCTTTTCAAGGGGTGTGTGTATTGGTCAGCTGTTCTTTAGTCCCACCATCAGCTTTGACCTAGTCAACCCTTCCACCTTTCTGGCTTGGAGGCTATATGCTTAGTGATTACGTGCACAGGATTTGAATTTCATGTAGTCTGGGTTCAAATCTGGTCCTACTGCTTCCTTGCTATGTGGCCTTGGGTACATGTTTTTACCTCTGTGAAGTAGCAGTAATAGGAGCACATATCTTATATGATTGCTACAAGGATTCAACAAAACGATGCAGTCAACCCTCGGCATGGAACACAGAGCAAAGGCAACGCTGAATAACTGATAGTTATTACCATATTAAGTTTGTCAGTTTTCCTCCTTTGAATCTGATCACTTGATTCTAGGCTTGTGGAGGCGCTGAATAGACTTCGTAATTGACTCAAAACACTTCTGTTTAACACTTTGGGTTTTTATCTTCTTTCCTGGCACTGCTACCTCCTTTGAGATTTTATAGAGCTGAATTTGTTGGACCAAATTATGTGGAGCATATTTGATAGAAACACATTCTAAGTATACTGTCTTTATGTCCTCATGTTATTTCCTTTCGATTTCTTGAAGTCTCAATTTAGTCACCACTCTGTAGGAAGCTACAAATGATGATAGAGCAATTAAATGATCCCTGAGTCTTTAGTGTGCTAGAATGATTGATGTACAGATAGAAAGAAAATGCGTATAGACATTTTCCAATAAACTTTATGTCAGAGTAGTTGCGTGGTTTGGTCAATTTTTCTTTCTATTGATTATTCCATTGTGAATGGGATAAAAATTAAGCCACTAGACATTTATTGCTTATAAACTTTTTAGCATATTGTAAAAATCTCATCTAATTAGTATTTTAAGGCAATAGCTATAGAATATCTAGCATATACGTAGCCCTTACTGTATGCCATCCTTTGCTAGAAGTGCTTTTTATCAACTCATTTACTTCTCAATCATCTCTATGAAATGTGTTATAATCATTCCCATTTTTGAGAGGAAGAAATTGAGGCACAGAGGAGTTAAGATTTTTTTTTCCACTGCTGTTAATGGTAGGCAAAATTGGGAAACAAACTAGGTTCTTAGGTCCAGGCTGGGAGGAGGTTGGCTGTGTCCAGTTATCAATGAGGAAATGGATGCCTGCAGGACGTAAGGTGCTTTTCTGGGCTCAGCAGAGCCAGGGCTTTATATCCAGGTCTTTTATATATCTAAAGCTTACTTTGATTTACCATAGCTGTCTTAATTTATCAATTAGTACGTGTGTATTATGTCTTTGCATTTCTATTTTTATTTTTTTTGTAGAGACAGGGTCTCACTATATTGACTAGGCTGGTCTTGAACTCCTGGGCTCAAGCAATCCTTCTGCCTCAGTGTCCCAAAGTGCAGGGATTACAGGCATGAGCCACCGTGTCTGGTCTGGGAGAGGATGCAGGGTGAGGGGATGGTGGTGGCACAGGATTAAACAGTGCTGCGGGCATTCCCAGAAGGAAAAGATCACGTAAAGATGATTTGTTGTCAGTTAGAGTTAGAACTGGCCTTAAAGGGGAGGTAGTATTTGTCTGTAGGATATTTATAGAGATGGGGTGGAATGTTATTCTAAGTGGAGGAAACAGTGGGAGCAAAGGCCTGGAGCAGGAAAATTCCAAATGTACCATGGACCCAGAGTGTCTTGAGTTGAGTGAACATGTAAGAAAATGATGGAATGAGATAGCATGTGTCCTTTACCAGCCTGGCAGAATTTCAGAAGTGTTAACTCTTGGTTTTGAAATGATTTGATAAGGCCTCTTTGGAGAGTATGGAGAAGAACCTATTAAAAATGGTAACATTTTGACCTAGGCTTTCTACTACTAGAAACCTATTCTCTGGAAATACTCAAACTCATAAAAGATATATGTGGGGCTGTGTTCTCTATATAGCATTGCTTGTAAAGACAAAAATTTAAAGTTGGCTTATATGTGTTGTGGGTGGTTGGAAAATTGTATGGTATCTCCCTACAGTGGCTTATTCTGTAGTCAGTTAAAAAAGTGAGGTGGATCTCTGTCCTGACGTGTAAACAGATGATGATATATTAAATGAAAAAAGTAAGAGACAGCAGCTATAGGATGATCTCATTCTTATATCACAGCTACAGCTGACCTGGTTGGGTGTGCTTGTGTGTGCCTTAAAATAAAAAAAGGTCTGGAATAACAAGGACCTGTTACCTGTGGCTACCTCTCAGAAGGGTTTGTTTGGGAAATATCTGGTTTACACCTGTTCTGGTGTAATTATTAATAGTGCCCTCTTTCAGTGTTTGGTGAACTGCTTTGGATGGTGAATTATGTGGTTACCCTACCTTCCTCTGAGGATTGGAATTGGGGCAAGAGAAATGGGAAACGGGCTGTGACACAGGTGACTCGTTGGTGTAGTTTACAGCAAGCAGGTATTATTTTTATGAGGGAAATTGAGGAAGATGGCCCTGATACATTATGTAGTGGTTCACTGTGGAGCCACCATTGCATGGTCATTATCAGGGGAGAAGTTACCTTTTTTCTTTTCATCAGGTGTATGAGTATCTCCTTCATTCTACTGAAATAAGTCTTCAGTCAAATCATTGAAAATTTTTTCATTGTCTGAGAAAAGTGGATAACATTGGCCTTAACACGCTTTTTCAAATACCTAGTGGGGATTTTTGCAATGGTGCAATCTTTGCTCACTGCAACCTCTGCCGCCCAGGTTCAAGTGATTCTCCTGCCTCAACCTCCCGAGTAGTTTGGATTACAGGCATGTGCCACCACGCCCAGCTAATTTTGTGTTTTTAGTAGAGATGGGGTTTCTCCACGTTGGTCAGGCTGGTCTCAAACTCCCGACCTCAGGTGATCCACCCGCCTTGGCCTCCCAAATTGCTGGGATTACAGGCATGAGCCACCACGCCCGGCCAGAATTGAAGTTCTTCTTTGGGAAAACAACACACCTTTTTTAAAAATGTAAAACTGTGACCTTCCCCACCCCTGGGTTCCTCAAACATAAATTTAGACACAATAGGAGTTAAAATTATTAAATGAGTTACATGCAAACTATTGACCTAGAGTGGGCTTCAGAATTGGCTAGGTTCCTCTTTTCTTTGCTTCCCAGTAAAACCCTAGAGGAAATGGGGATGGGTGGGAAAGAGCTGCAGTTAAAAAATAGCAGTGATTCAGATTTACCGGACATTACAGGGGCACTTCTGATGTGCCAGGCACTGTGCTAGATGATTTCACATCTGTCCCCTTATTTATTCTTTCTTTCTTTCTTTCTTTTTTTTTTTTGAGATGGAGTGTTGCCCTCTTGCCCAGGCTGGAGTGCAATGGCACAATCTTGGCTTACTGTAGCCTCTGCCTCCCAGGTTCAAGCTATTCTCCTGCCTCAGCCTCCCACGTAGCTGGGATTACAGATGTGTACCATCATCTGTACACATGTTAGCCAGGCTGGTCTCAAACTCTTGGTCTCAAGTGATCTACTTGCCTCAACCTCCCAAATGGTTGTTTTTATCACTCATCCATTTCCACCTCTGCTTTTCTGAAATTAGCTACTTATTACTGAGCCTTAATATTTTTTTGTGTGTTTCAAGGTAAGACTGGTGATATGCAAATTTTAATGCTACCTCTTCTCATATTTGTATTTATAGGAAAAACTTGGAATGAATGTTTACTGCATAAAGTATAGTTTGTATTATTCAAGTTGAGTGGATCATGGTGTAATTCCTTTTTGTTTGCCCTCTGCTAAAAAAATAATTTCTAAGATGTTACTTGATAACTTGTCCAAGAAAAGTTTACTTAAAAGTTTGACAGATTAAAACCTGTATGCATTTGAAAGTTTGGTGTTTTGGGTTAACTGAGTATAGAATGTTTCAGTGGCTGTCATTCTTTTGAATTTGAAGGATGTAAACTTTGAAATACCATTTTGTTGCCCATCCTAACTAAAGCAAAAGCAAATCTGATATAGACAAGGTTGTGTGATGTAGGGGGAGTTACAGCTAAGGAAAAAGGAAATATTGGACATCTGTTGGGTATCCTATTGCCCTTTAAAAAAGTTAACTCATTTTTTTCCCCAGAAAAGGACAATCCAAATAATACTGTTACCTGGTCATACTTCACTATCTCTTATTCCAGTTTTTTTTTGTTGTTGTTGTTCAGCATATTGTCTGGCTTCCTGGAAAGCAAACTCAAGAGATGATTACCGTATCGGACATTGGTTAGGGAATGCTTTTGGGATCAACTCCTGTTGGAGGAATTGGGCTGCAGGAAAAGTTAGGCTGTGAGGTTGTCTCAACCAAGGCCCAGCTGACCTGCAGGAAGCTCTGACATGGAGATGGTTCTTCAGTATTGTCCTGTGTTGGGATGACAGGGTGAGGCTTGTATTACCCTCAAGTCAACCAGGATGGGAGGCGGCTGTTCTGGGAAGGCTATGTGACCTCAGGGAAGGTGACTCTCTGCAGCCAACACAAGTCTTGGGGGGGATCCTGGAGGCGGGTGGCATAGTACAGCATAGCGTTCACTGCATGTGGGCATGTGACATAGAGGTATATATTTGTGTGTGTGTAATTGGCTTAATAAGCACCACTTTCTTCAGTAACATGACCAAGAACACACATCTGGGACGTGGGTGTGCTTGGATTTGAGCTCATGTTTGACTAGTTCTCAAACCTATCTTTTTGTCTTTCTAGGACTGTTGCAGTGTTAGTTGCTGAGAAAAGAATACTTGGGCCGTTCCCTTTCATTTTCCCTTTGGCGCATTTATGTGTGCTGCCATGTGGGGACACCCTTGAAGTTAGCTGAATTGGCTTCCTCCCGGTATCTCCAACCTTTTGTCACAGAGAGTTGAAAGGAAAGGTAAATTCTTTTGTCCTAAATGAATCATCAGCTGGAAGAAAAGTCTGAACTCTAGCCCTCTATTATGTTCCCCAGCGAGGGATGACTTTGGGCAAATTGGTGCCCCTCCAGTTCCCGGGGAAGGCACTTGACTCAACAGGCCTCTTTCCATTTAAATACCACAGGTAACACTTGGCTTCCTCTGAGAAAGCTTTCAAGTCCTGCCCCTTTGCTTACAGCCGGCTGGCATTCTGTGTACCCCCTACGGCACTAGGATGAGACCAGCTATAACATATTTGCTCTATGCTTTTATCACTGCCTGGAAATCCTGAGGGCAAAGGTGCTTTGTAAACACCAAGTTGGTAGTGAGTGGTATGCAGACAATTTGAAAATAAACACAGTTCAGTTCATGTAGGGGTTATGGGACTTCTCCAAATACCACAAACTGCAAATTCTGAAAAGAAAGTTAGATTTTATCAAAATTTAGGTGTTTGGGATTTTCAGAGAGCTGTCCTACTAATGACATCAGAGTCCCACCTAGCCAGAGAAAGCTTCATTTCATTATAATGGTGTAAGTGAGGAACACGTAGAAGGGTACTTGTTTTCAGCCTCTTATCATCTGCCGGCCTGCACCCAGGTCAGAGGATTAGATTCTTTCAGGAGGCAGCTTCTTTCCTTCAGCCTTTTACTTGAGTGAAGCAGGCTTGTTGGGCATCAGTGAATATCATGCTAAGAGTTTCATGGTTCCAGGAGACCTAGAATAAGGGGGAAAGCACTTTGTGAATTGCCCAAGTTGTTTCCTAGGGATATGCATATTGGGAGCCCTGAGGAGTGGCCAAGGCGAGTTCTACCACGGAACGTAGACTCACACTCAGTACCTGAGCAGGCTCCTTACTTTCTGTATACTTTTTGTTGTAAAATGGAGTTAATAGCAGCACCCATTTCATAGCGTTATTGTAATGACTTACTAATACATGTGATGCTTAGCATTGCTTAAAATTGTGGCTAAGCATTTTCTATATGTCAATTCTTATTATTTTTTAAAATAAACAATGATTTTTTTTTTTTTTTTTTTTTTTTTTTTGAGATGGACTACTGCTTTGTCACCCAGGCTGGAGTACACTGGGACAATCTCAGCTCACTGCAATTTCCCCCTCCCGGGTTCAAGCGATTCTCCTATCTCAGCCTGCTGAGTAGCTGGGATTATAGGCACACCAGCATACCCGTCTAATTTTTGTATTTTTAGTAGAGACAGTGTTTTACCATGTTAACCATGTTGGTCTGGAACTCCTGACCTCAAGCAATCCGCCTACCTCACCTACCTTGGCCTCCCAAAGTGCTAGGATTATGGATGTGAGCCACTGCACCCGGCCAACAATGATTCTTTTAGCTTAAAGAGTATATGTGCTCATGAGGGCAGGTTGAGAACCACAGTGCTGTGTAAAGATATACATTTTTTATTGAACACCTGCTGTGTGTTGAGTTTCATAATTAGGGCTTTGTAGACACTACTGTTTAATTCTCTCAGTACCATTATTATGTAGGCATTGTTGGGCATTCTTAATTGGTGGAGACTTGGAAAGTTTACCTTGTCCAGGTAGTCAGTGGTAGAACCAGGTCTCGAATTCAGATATTCCTTACTTTTTTTTATTTTGAGGTAGAGTTTTGCTCTTGTCACCTAGGCTGGAGTGCAGTGGCGCGATCTTGGCTTACTGCAACCAGAGACTGTCTCTGGGGTTAAAGTGATTCCCCTGCCTCAGCCTCCCGAGTAGCTGGGATTACAAGCGCCTGCCACCATGCCCGGCCAATTTTTGTATTTTTAGTAGAGACGGGGTTTCTCCATATTGGCCAGGCTTGTCTTGAACTCTTGATCTCAGGTGATCTGCCTGCCTCGGCCTCCCAAAGAGCTGGGATTACAGGTGTGAGCCACCGTGCCTGGCAGATACTCCTTACTTTTAAGAGTCTGAAGTACTATACATCACTCCCTCCAATGTCCTGGGGCAACCACCAGGCGTATTCATCTGTGTGTGTGTTTTTCTTTTGCTTTAGCATTGGGGCACTTCTTGCCTATTTCTTTGATAGGAAAGGGGCTCAGTTTGTCTTGTGGGGTTGGTGGCAGGCAGGCCATCTTACCCCTGATACGGCCCTGGGTTAGAAGGGAAGGGAAGATAAGCTTTTATACAAATAGGGCTAGCTGGGGTCTGAGTCCTGCTTCCTCAGTAAAATTCCTGGGATCTGCCTACACCTGCTTTTCTCTAACCTGGCATACCCTGCTTAAAGCCTCTCAGGGGTTCCCTCTGTTCTTAGGATCAAAGTATTCAGAGATACAAGAGCTTGCATAGTCTGGCCCCTGCCTCCCTGGGCAGCTTCATTGTACATGTGGTGTTCTCTTGTGGTTCCTGTAATGTGGTATGCCATGGGGTCTTCGCATATGCCTTTCCTCTTTGCTTAGACACTGTTCCCTACCCTCCATACTCATCCTACTTAATGTCTAGTCATCCTGCAGATCTCAATTCTAACATCATTTTCTCCAGGGAGCCTGGCCTGACAGAGTCTCATCTTGTTTTATGCTCTCATAAGACCACGTGTTTCTCTTTTGCAGCGCTCGCCACTCAGTTGTATCTTTGTGTATATTTGTGGTTGTATGGGTTGTGTCTGTTCCCCAGAATGCCCAGCTCTGAGCTGCATGAGGGTCCAGGGCATCACTGTGCCTGCCGGGTATAGTGCCTACATGTGGTGGGTGCTCACGTTTTAGAGACTAAATGGAGGAGGAGATGAGGAAAAGATTGAAATCTCTGGGTTCACCAGATGGTGTAGGGCCCAGCATTGTAGATCCACAGGTTGACTGTGCATGTGAATTATCTGGGGATGCAGGTCCTGATTCAGTAGGCACAAGTTGGGCATCTCTAACAAACTCCCACGTGATGCCGATGCGGATCCTGCGAACTATACTAAATAGTAAGAATCTATGGAGCCAGGCTGGGCATGGTGGCTCACACCTATAATCCCAGCACTTTGGGAGGCTGAGGCAGGCTGATCACCTAGAGTCAGGGTTTCAAGACCAGCCTGGCCAACATGGTGGAACCCCTTCTCTATTAAAAATACACAGATTAGCTGGGCATGGTGGCACATGCCTGTAGTCTCAGCTACTTGGGAGGCTGAAGCAGGAGAATCGCTTGAACCTGGGAGGCGGAGATTGCAGTGAGCCGAGATCAGGACACTGCACTCCAGCCAGGGTGACAGAGTGAGACTCTGTGTCCAAAAAAAAGAAAAAAGAAAAGATCTATGGAGCCAGATAAACTCCAGAGGATCCAGAGGACTAGTGTGTGGGGCACACATTCTCCCCTCCTCCAATTTAGTATCTTTCCTTCTCTTCTGCCCTAAGGAAAGTATAGCAAATACACTGAAATGGTTATTACTATACTAGGGCTCATCTCACTTATGAGCTATGTTCCTTTTTGTCTGCAGTATATTTTCTTGTTTGAGTCAAGCCCATCCATATTACTACTACCAGTTCCCTTGATAAATGGTCCTGAAATGTTTCCTCTGAAGCACCAGCAGCAGACCTACTGACAACAGCTGCTTAGGATGCAGTTAAGGAATTTCTCCTCAGCCTTGCACCATTTCCCTTATCCTGCACATTTATGCTCTTGAGTTTCCTCTTCCTCACTCTCCTCCTCCTCCTCCTCCTCACTAGAGTTGGACTGTGTTGGTGACATGCTGTGTCCAAGGGTTTAGAGTCAATTCCTGATTTCTCAGGCACCGATTAGATTTTGAGTGTGCTGCTCAGCTTTCCTGCTTTTTGGCTTCCTAATTCTTCTGTTTGCAACTTGATTCTTACCTGTTAATGATATAGGAAAAGAGACAGTGTATCATTGGGAAGATAGGATTGCTGTGGTGATGTGGGGCTTAAAAGAGACAATGAGATAGAACTGATAAAGTTCTCCCAAGGCAGGGCCAGGGATTCCTTCCCTCTTGAGCGCCATGGGACCCAGCATCTGCACTGCACCCTGAGTGTAGTCTAGCTTAATAGACTTTACGTGACATACATGATGTTCAGGCCAGGCGTGGTGGCTCACGCCTGTAATCTCAGCACTTTGGGAGGTTGAGGTGAGAGAATTGCTTGAAGCCAGGAGTTTGAGAACAGTCTAGGCAACGAAGTGGGACTCTGTTTCTAAATACATACATACATATACATACATACACACACACATACATACATACATACATACATAGCTGGGCATGGTGGCATGCACCTGTAGTTCTAGCCACTTGGGGGGCTGAGGTTGGAAGATGACTTGAGCCTAGAAATTTGAGGTTGCAGTGAGCTATAATTGAGGTACTACATTCAAGCCCGGGTGACAGCGTGAGACCGCACCTCTAATAAACAAAACAAAACTATGTTCTTCAAAGAGAGGACCGCTAAACCAAGAACAAAGTGAAACAAAATTTTAAAACTCATAATCCCATTCTCCCGTTTTATGTATGTGTCTGTGTGTTCAGATGTTTTTATGTCATACTTTCTTTAAACAACAGTAAATGTGACATCATTAGAAAGCTCCTTGAAGTTCTGCTACCATAGGATGGTCAGAGTCTAAACAAATGAAAAAGCTTTACTTCAGCCTTGCCTAGGGTTTGACATATGCTGGAAATAAATCATTCTAGTTTGTCTTACTCATATGTATATGTATAGACACATATACATACACATACGCACATATATATAGCTATACATAAACACATATACATATATACCTATATGTGTATATATATGTGTCACAAGTGAAAAACTACTTGTTTGACTTTATGAGAAGCTTTTAAGACTTTAACATTCCAAATAAAATCCTGGGCAACTTTCTGTCTTTAGAAGGTGGGATTTCATTTTGTGTCTTATCCATCACTGGCAGTAATAGTTTTTCAGCCTCTCATGAGTTAATTCTCATTTGCTGACATTATTCATATAGCAGCCAGCCACACAAATACTTCCATCCTGGTTGCTGGTTCCTGCCTGGTGAACAGCTAAATCCTCATGAGAAATAGACGATAAGGGCTAAATGAATGTGATAGATTTCTGTTTACCTGGCTGCGTCTGGTAGTGGTAGTCACAAATTTCAGTGATGGGAAGAATTGAGTTGTCACTTAACAAATTACTGATCTCTCTAAATGTCATTTTTTATCAGCTCAACATAACCCGAGTAAATCCAGAGATTCAAAGTGACTGACTCTTGGCCCAGTGTGTCATTCAAAGAAATCCAGTCCAGGAACCAACCCTAGAAGTGACTGCAATCTTATGGGAAGTCAGGTGATTCCCTTTTGCAGCCCTTCCTAAGTGCCCTTTCCCTCTCTGCTTATTTGTCATCATTCCAATTCTAGATTCCTGGTAGATCCATGGGAGATGCGTGGAAGATCTCTTTGTGGTATGTTTCTTGTCCTCTACCAAATCTCTCCCTGGCATGACGCTGCCATTCCTCTTTGTGTCATCTTCTCTCCTTGTCTTTGTCCTTCAGCTATTTTCTTCTCTCCCTTTGATTCCCCCCTTCCACTCACACACACCGATGGCCTCAATATGTATAGTAAGACACAAGGGGAAGGCGTGGGAGATTTAGGAATGGGGTTAGTGCTGAGTGGGAAGTGCTAAAGATTTTCTTAGTGGATGAGGAGAGGCGAAGAGGCTGTGAATATTGATTTTTGAACAGCTGAGGATGAGGCTGCTACTTATAAAATGAGGATATTATCCTGATGGAGAAGGCGTTCCTGCTTAGTGATGTAACCAGAAGTCTGAAAGGTGGGCCTATTCTGTCCTTAAAACAGAAGAAGAGCCTGGAGTATCATTTTTAGGTTGGGACAAAAGAAAATCAAGGTATGGGCCACTCACTGCAGATGATCTTCTCTGCCTCTCCGTCTCCTGCTTGCCCCAAAAGCAACCTGCTGGGAGATGCAGCATTATTTAAGGCTGTGGTCTCCCTTGTTGCAACACATTCAAAGATCTATAGGTCACATTGGCTCTGAGTTAAACCTAACCCACAGCTTTGCATATGGGACTGCTTTAAAAACAGCTGCCTTCTGTGTTCCATTAAAAATAAAAAAGCGATTTAACATGGCAAATTCATAGTTTCATAGATTTTGTCTTGATTTCATCTGAACTTTGGAGTTATAATTCAGCAGATGTTTTAATACTCTTGTACATTTAAATCAGATGTCAGTGGGATACAGAAGGAACCAAGCTGCAATAAAACAGCAAAGCTATATACAATAATATATGTTGAGGACCCTTCTAATTGTTGCCAGGAGTAGTGTTTGTAATCATGGCTTCAAAGGCACCTTGGTGGGCTTCTGTGGCTAGAATCCCATTCTTCTAGCTCTCTCCTGTGATCTTGTGCCTGTCAAAGTGTTTGCTTTAAATCTGCAATAGGCAAAGATGCCTGAGACTCAGAATTTTTGAACTTATCTTATTCATGGGATTTCATCTGTCAGTGGTTTGTCTGCAATGGCAGATTGCATTTTTTCCCCAAAGATGGTGGCAAAAATACCTCCCATGCCAGATACAATGTGAACTTGACTGTCCTTCCATGGGGGTGGGGAAGGTGATGTCTATATACCATCCTTTTAAACCTGGACAGACTTTTGTGATTATCTGGACCGACAGAGTATGACAAAGTCACACCATGTGACTCTTGAGACAAGACCGTAAAAATGCCATGTGCTTCTGCCTTGCTATCTTGGGATGCTTGTTCCTGGATCCCAGCCACTATGCTGTGAGGAAGCCCAAACTAAGCCCACACAGAGAGACCACGCAGAGAGGCCATGTGTAGGTGTTTCGGCCGACAGCCACTGTCAACCTCTAGACATGTTAGTGAAGATGCCTCCAGATACTCCAGCCTTTAGCCATCAAGTCACCCCCAACTGAAGCCCCAGACACTGTGGAGTCAGACTGTTCCCGTTTCTATCTGACTTCCTGAACCACAGAACCGTGAGCATAATGAAAGGGTTGTTTTAGGCCACAAAGTTGAGGTGGCTTATTTTGGAGCATTAGGAACCAGAGAGAGGGAATGAGGAAAGTCCTTACCTTCTAACGAAATCTGAGCAGGATTGTTTTCCCCACATCTGTTTTGGCGAACAGGAGCGTCAGCTTCTTCCATAGTCTCACAGGTATAAAGGAAGTAGCATTGTTAGTTTACAAAGGGGGTGGGAGTAGATTTTTGTGATGTCCCCCCCGCCCCACGTTACTACTATTATAAACAAATAAACAGCTTGTCTGAGTGCAGTGATGTTTATAACTGGTTGATCACAACTGGTTACAGATTTCTTTGTTCTTTTTCTCCTCTCACTACTTTACTAACCATAAACCAAACAAACAAAACTGAGAATTTGCTCTACACAGTTACCAAGTTACCCTTAAAAACAGGTGAAGCTGGCCAGGTGCAGTGGCTCACACCTGTAATCCCAGCACTTTGGGAGGCCGAGGTAAGTGGATCACTTGAGGTTAGGAGTTCGATAGCAGCCTGGCCAACATGGTGAAACCCCGTCTCTACTGAAAATATAAAAATTAGCTGGGCGTGGTGGCATGTGCCTGTAACCCCAGCTACTCAGGAGGCTGAGGCCAGAGAATCACTTGAACCTGGGAGGTGGAGGTTGCAGTGAGCCGAGATCACACCATTGCATTCCAGTCTAGGCAACAGAGTGAGACGAGGTTTCACCATGTTGGGCCAGGCTGGTCTCGAACTCCTGACCTCATGATCCACCCACCTCGGCTTCCCAAAGTGTTGCGATTACAGGCATAAGCCACCGTGCATGGCCTGCCTCTCCTCTTTAACCTTGAATCAACAAGCCAAATCTTCACTCTCCGTTACTCTGTGGCTGAATTGCAGTTGCTATGGTGTGTCCTTGTCTCCACATGGGAAGGTGGTGGCGAACGGCTGGTGAGAAGGAGAGGGAAGGAGGGAGGAGTTTGTGTTGGGGTTTATGGCTGCCCCTGTGACTCTGCTCTTCAAGGGGAAAGGGCTTTGTAGTTTTGTACCAACTGCCTTGTTCATCTTCACAGTTTTATAGGTAAGTTATCTCTTCTTTCATACGTTCAGGGCAGATGGATCAAAGCAGTTCAAAGGGAAGTTTTGCCTAAATATATGAATATAGACCTAATACTGCCTGGGGCTCTGTATGTATGTGTGTATTGTAGTGGTTGTTGTTAATTCCAGCTCTGTACTATTAATAATTCTCCGGTTAGTGTCAATCATTAGGTGTAATTTACCTGTCTGGACAAATGGCCCTTCCTATGCTTGCTGTACCTGAAAATACCAGTAAGGCCATCTTTGAAGTACAGTGAATCAGAAGCACTATTTTTGAAAAATAGGCCAGGCACAGTGGCTCATGCCTGTAATCCCACCACTTTGGGAGGCTGAGGTGGGCAGATCACCTGAGGTCCGGAGCTCGAGACCAGCCTGACCAACATGGAGAAACCCTGTCTCTACCAAAAATACAAAAAATTAGCCAGGTGCAGTGGCGGGCGCCTGTGATGCCAGCTACTCAGGAGGCTGAGGCAGGAGAATTGCTCCACCCGGGAGGTAGAGGCTGCAGTGAGCCGAGATCACGCCACTGCACTCCAGCCTGGGAACAGAGTGAGAGTCTGTCTCCAAAAAACAAAAAAAGAAAAGAGAAATAGTCTGTGTGGGACAGGTGAGTTTTAAGCAGCATTGAGTCATTTCAGAAAAGACAGAGATCTTCACCACCACCCTTCGCCCCACCAGATGTCCCTAATTCCTACCTGAGAGCTAGATCCTTACAAATGAAATTGGAGATGGTAGTATTGTCTTCTGTATATTTTCATTAAAAGGAAACAAAATGTCAAGTGATTAAAATTGGTACCTCAGGGAATTATTTATTATAGAAACATTTAATGTAGTGAGATCTCCCCTCCCCATCCAGACGTATTTTTTTTCTTTTCTGCAAATTTGCCCAGTGTTTCTGAAAATGTGAATTTAAAATGCCTTATTTCTAAGCTAAATATTGAAGTTACTCCTTTATCTGAGGAGAACTAATGCAAGCCCTTTTATTGGCGAGAGGTTTTTGTGCTGGGCATTTGTTTTTGTTTGTGAGACTCAATCTAGAAATTGAGGCAGGAAGCCTGTCAAGTGGCTTCAGAAGGTCTGAGCACACTGGGGCTTGTAAGACTCGAGGCAGGAAGTGGTTGATCAAAGCTGAGCTTGCTTTGGGAACAAGTACTGAGGCAAGGGGAAGGTTTGGACCTTGCCAGTGATCATATAGGGTCGCTTTTGTTTCATATATGTGAGAGCTTTCAGCTTCCGTGTTTTTCTAAAGGCTTTAACAGCTTGGCCTGTGGACAAGCAGTTATTTAATTAAAATTGGCACAGGTGTCCAGAATTTCCCATTGTTCTTCAGACTACTTGTTTTTTGTTAGGTAGACACATTGTTATGAACTGGACAGGAAGCAAAATTGGAAGGGCAGGTAGGAGCAACTGTTAGGGCCACGGACGTGTAAGTGTCTGCATTATATAGGCTTGGGGTCTGTTTAATTGTCATGTGATTTTAAGCCATGTTATGTAACCTCTCTAAGCCTCAGTTTCCCCCTGTATAAAACAGGGATAATTATAGGACCTGCCTCCTCCAGTTGTTGTGAGGATTCAGAGGGATCTTGTCTGTCAGGTGTTTACGTTTTAGATTTTTATTGAGTCCTGTGAGGCTGATATTCTTTTCTTTCTAGCATGACATTGCAATCGTTTTATAAATCTTGGCAAATCTGAACTTTGGTCTGTGGATAAGTTGGTGGAGGTTTTAGTGGTTTGGATCTAGCGTAATCATAATAATTTTTAGATATTATATATCTTTTTTGAATATTCAAAGTTTATTTCAAAATTTTCTTTTCAAAAACCTCATGGAGGTGAGTTCTTTACTCCTGGAAGGTCTTCATCCCCCTTCACCTGTTCCATCCTAATCAAACCAATTTCTACTTATTTTTCAAGACTGAGCTCAAATACCATGGCCTTGAGATCCTCCACCCCAAATACTTAGGAGCCTTCTCTGGGCACCCTGAATTTGTTTCTTCTAACTACATTCTGTTATTTTCTAAAGACTTTTCTGTCTCCCCTATTTGATAGCAGGTCCCTTGAAGAGAATAATTTCATCTTTTCCATTTTGCTATCCATCTCCAGCACCAGAACAAGACATCTTCATAATATCTAATACATGCCAACTGCAACTCTTGGAGCCTCAATTTCCTAATTGTTCACTGGGCCATTGGGATGACTAAATGAAATAATGGCTGTGAAGCACTTTAGACAGGGCCTGGCCTGCCATGGGTTTTCATTAAAATTGGTGGGCTGAGAGGATAATAATTGCTGCCTTTCTGTAAAAGCCTGATATGAAAGGTTTAGCCCATGATGCAGGATGTTGCCCTGTCATGGACGGAAATAAACACCCATTAAGCGCCCATGTTGGGCCAAGCCCCTTGTGCTGAATCCTGCCCCACCATGGGGGCTGAGCAGAGCTCTCGGCCCACCTGCTTCCGGATTGAAATACTCCAGTGTGGAATACCTTTCATCATGTCTGGTGCCTTTGGACGGTTTTAGCTTTTATTTCCCCACAAGGCCCATCCTGTGCCATTATTTACCCTTGGTAAGTAATCAAGGTGGAAGCATCACAGTCTGTGTGTTGGGATTATTTTTGCCTTAGTCATACTAGGTTTTTAAAATTTTTTAAAAAAACCCCTGCATTTATTTCAATAAGAAAATTTAATTGGGGTAGGAAGATAGAGATGGAGAAATAGGGATTAAAACAAGAAACCCAGCCTGGTTTCTTGAGCCCATTTGGAGGCCTTAAAAGGCATCTGGGGAAGGAATTTCAAGCTATTTTATCATTAAAAGGGAACAAGGGCCAGGCGCAGTGGCTCAGGCCTGTAATCCCAGCACTTTGGGAGGCCGAGGCAGGTGGATCATGAGGTCAGGAGATCGAGACCATCCTGAGTAACACAGTGAAACCCCGTCTCTACTAAAAATACAAAAAAAAAAAAAAAAAAAAAAAAGGCCGGGCGTAGTGGCGGGTGCCTGTAGTCCCAGCTACTCGAGAGGCTGAGGCAGGAGAATGGCGTGGACCCAGGAGGCGGAGCTTGCAGTGAGCCGAGATCGTGCCACTGCAATCCAGCCAGGGCGACAGAGTGAGACTCCATTCAAAAACAAACAAACAAACAAAAGGGACCAAGACCTGATTAACAAGAGTACATTTTCTCAAGATATGGTTACCTAGTTTAACTAAAATGTCAAGTTTCTTTACTCTTAGGTGGAGTAAGGTTACACTGGCTATCTCGGGGGCAGATAGGTTACTTATTAGTTCGTAAGCACAGTTGAGGAACACAGACTTCTCAAACTGGGCTGTATTTGCAAAACATGATGCAATTAGTTCTTGATGGCAAAACGATTTTGGAGCATTGGTGTATCCTATTGTGGCTTAAAAGGGAACTTAGCAACCAGATAATAAAGAAAGGAATAAACCAACATTAATACCATGTGTGGAGAGTGATTTGAGATGGAGAAAACAATAAACTTCCCAAGGTGGGCTGGAAGTATATGTTAAAATAGACTTGTTTTATTCACGGAGTATTTCACCATATATTTGCCATAAGGCCTGAAGACTCTGTTAAGTGCTTTTCCCATTTTTTTCCCCTCACTCTTGAGTTTTTATTGATTCTCTTAGATTTAAATAAAATCGCTCTTAGATTTTATTGATTCTTTCTCATTTCTGTCTGTCCTCTCCTTATCCCCGTAAATTGTAATTTCATTGAAAAGGGCTTCTTTTCAACACACACTGGTTCCTGTCAGGGGAGTACGGGAGTGCAGGGGTGTAGGGAGGAGAGCATCAGGAAAAACAGCTAATGCATGCTGGGCTTAATACCTAGGGGAAGGTTGATAGGTGCAGCAAACAACCATGGCACACGTTACTACCTACCTAACAAACCTGCACATCCTGCACATGTACCCTAGAACTTAAAGTAAATTTTTTTTTTGAAAAAAGGGATTCTTTTATAGACCTTACCTTGAGTGATAAAGGGTCAGAATGAAAAGATACTTATAAAATGTAATGGGATTTTATCCCCATTTAGATGTGATTCTATTCTCTGTTAAGAAATGAAATAACTGTAAACACAATATGTAAGTGAACTGTAAAACTACTTCCATTAAATGTTTCAAGTAATGGAAATACATCAACACTAACCCTACAAGCTATGTGCCTTAAAAGTTTATAGCCTCATTTTTATGAGCTTCAAGGCTTTTTGCATTAGATGAAAGGAACAGTACCCTGTAAAAAATTGGTATCTTATGGGCTTGAAGCTTTCACCAGCATTTTAGGAAAGGAAAGGGTAAAAAAAAACAAAACAAAACACACATTCAAATGGTTTCAGAGTATAATCTATAAATGGGATAAGTGATCATTATCTTTTGGCTCTAGTCAAATAAGAAAGGCCTAACAGGTTAGTCTTGGTATCTTAAATCTTAATCTCTAAATATGTAGTTTTTATTAAAGGAGTATATTCTAGAGCAAAAGCTAGGCTTAATACTTGATTTGTTGCACAATTGTCACAATTAATGGGTTTTTGCAAGTGCTAACAAGTTGAGTCTTTTCATTTGTTACTTCAGCAAGTTTGCGAGCTTGCTGTATCACTCATCTCTTGGCAGGAAAATGCCATGTAACAAACTACCCCAAACTGTGTGGCATTCAGCATTAAGTATTCTCACACTCATGGGTCTGCAAGTTGACTGGGAAACTCTGCTGTATGTGTCTCATTCTGCAGCCTGGTCCTGGGACTGACATGACACACTGTCATTTCAGCACATACCCAAAGCAAGTCAGGGAAGTATAGTCTTCCCATGGAGGTTGGGGGAGGAGGAGGGAGAGAATATTTGTCAAAAAAATAATGGAATCCACCACAACTACTATTTTTTTTTTCTTTCCGAGACAGAGTCTTGCTCTGTCACCCAGGCTGGAGTGCAATGGCGTGATCTTGGTTCACTGCAACCTCTGCCTCCTGGGTTCAAGCAATTTCTCCAGCCTCATCCTCCTGAGTAGCTTGGGTGTTGCCATGTTGATCAGGCTGGTCTCGAACTCCTGACCTCAAGTGATGTACCCACCTTGGCCTCTCAAACTGCTGGGATTACAGGCAGGAGCCACCACGCCTGGCCCACAACTACTATTTTGCCTAGTCTTGTGAGACTAGAGTTGGCAAACAGCCCTTGCTCTTATGGGTCTTAGGTTCCTGGTGTCTGGGGGGTCGGAGGTGTGTATGGAGGGAAAAGACAGGAAACACAAAAGCAAATAGTTGAACAAGAGACTTTTAGATGGTGGGTAGGATGACTTGGTACCGAACTCCATGAAATTTCATCATGTATATAATTTCTTATTTTTATTGAGTTCTGTGAGGCTGATATTCTTTTCTTTCTAGCATGACATTGCAATCGTTTTATAAATCTTGGCGAATCTGAATTTTGGTCTGTGGATAAGTTGGTGGAGGTTTTAGTGATTTGGATCTTACATAAGGTCTTGCCCAGTGCTGATGGTCAGTGTATGTGAGGAGGTGTTGCCAGACCACTTCCATTGAGGTAGGGTGTGTACATAGATGCATTTTTAAGTACTCCCTACAACAAAAACCATTCCCTGGGGAATGTAGCATGCTGGAGGCAACATAATCTGCAGAAGAGAATCTAGAGAACCATATATATACCAATTAAATTTCTGCCTCTGCTAAGCAAATTGAGAAAATCAGCAGTCTGGTTCCTTTTCAGCTGTGAGAAAATTGGGAATAGAATACCTGACAAGGTGTGTGTTGCAGATGACGTCATTCGTGTATGACAACCACAAGGGTTGCTTGTTAAGATGCAAGTATGCCAGTCATTTGATGACTTAAATCTTTTACCTTGGCTGCCCGGGGCCCTCAGTTCTGGGTGCTGATATCATCAGAACTAACCTAGAAAGAATGATATGAAGCTTCCTGAGTGCCCGGCCCGCCGATGGTCCCAGCTGTCCCAGCACAAGCTGGAGTGTCTATTGCTTTACCTGGCAGAGAGCTCCGGGCTCAGAACAGGAAATGTGGGAGTTCTCCACCCAACTTTGACAGACGGGACTGGAGAGGAGTGAAGCGAGCGGAAGTCTGACTTCATTTTTGGTTTTCAGACTGTCAGACTGGAAGGGTAACTTTAAGTGGGGGCTCGCTTTTTTTCCCCCCTTAGTTTTTCATTTATAGTTATCACTAAATATATTCCAATGATGGAAAATTACGGCTTTTTACTTGCCATTTGGCAGCTGTGCCTGTATCTCTTTTTTAGTTTTTGGTGTGTATTTTAAATTTAGTTAGAATTGAATGGGGTGGAATTATGAAACTTAAAAAAAAATGAAGTGTTGCACTGTTAATTTGGGGTTAGGTGCAGTATAAAAAGACAAGTTATAATAGCTGGCAATTATTGAGAGCTTATTGTGTTCTGTGTTGCGGCTGAAGAACTCGACGTACATGGTATCATTTTTTTATCCTCTTTACCATTCTAGGAGTGGGTGCTATAATTATTTCCATATTCTAGATGAGGAAACTGAGGCTCAGAGAAGTTCAGTAGTTGCCCAGTTGCGAAGTTCAATAGTGTTACCTAACTGATGAATGATGGGTCCTAGATTCCAATTTACATTTATAGGTTCTGGGACCTAAATTCTTAGAACTCTGGCTATTTTTTAGAAAGCTGAAAAAGATCCCGCTTTTGTTTTGTTTTTAAAGAAAGGGTCTTGCTCTGTCACCCAGCCTAGAGTGCAGTGACAGGATCATAGCTCATTACAGCCTCAAACTCCTGGGCTCAAGAGATCTCCTGCCTCAGCCTCCTGAGTAGCTAGGACTACAGGTGCATGCTACCACACCCAGCTAGGATCCTTTTTAATTGCTGCACAATTTTTTGTCTGAAAGTATTCCCAGGATTCCCAGAGAACAGACTTAGGTAGCTGTTGAGGAGGATAGAAATGAATACACCTGAATAATTACAAAAAGGAATAGAAGGGCTGGGTGGAGCAGCGCATGCTCAGCTGGAAGAGATTATGGGAGGTTGTTAAATTTGCTGCGTCAGGAATGTGCTTGCTGGTCTGTCATTTCCTCTCCTTCCCTGACAATAGTTTGAATAGGATTTGAATTTACCATTTGGGGCCTAGTGATACATTTAGGATCTGACCTCTTGCTCAAAAGAAAACCTTTAAGGGAGCCATACATCTTTATGGGGAAAAGGAAGAAAAGAATGTGTCCTCTTGTCTGTATCACCTCTACTCTGAAAAGCATTTAAATTTCTTATTAACTTGAGCTTTCAGTGGGATTGAATTGACCTGTCTTATTATTTCTTGGCTCTCCTGCGTTGGGACGGTGTGAGCCACTCACCTACTAATGACTCATTGTAATTCTTGGCTATTGCTGAACCCCTCTGGACAGCACCATTGTGTAACAAGTCCATCTCTAGACCATACTGCATTTGTTATTTATGTTTTTGCTTATCTCAGCACCTTTATGGAAATGTGTTTCTTGTTGTCTCTCTTCACCAGGGAGAAGCCAAGGCTGAGTGACTCATCAGAGGATCACAGTTCCTTCCGGGTTTGTCTAGGGCCTGCAGTATGGGTGAGAGTTGAGGGTCAGTGGGGAACAGACAATGTTCTTGTCCCTGAGAAACTTATATGTGGATGGAGGAACTTTCTAAGAACCCCATGCCCCTCAGGTTTAGCACCTGGCCACTTAACCTTTGTTTCTTTCCCATGGTTAAGGGAAACGATGAGTTAATTTCCTCTCTGTGCAAATAACTCCTCTTTGTGGAGGACAGAGGAAAGAAGAATGGAGCCAGTGATTGAAGTTTGTTCATTCATTCATGTGTATAAGTTACAGTCGGCTGTTGGCTAGATAGCACCAATGAAACCCACTTCATGTCTTAGAGAGTCCCCTCCTATTGAAGGTAGGCAGGGCTTGTGTGGTAGAAGTGATGATACTGTGATTCCAGCTAAGCAATTTGAGCCAGCACCCAGCTGTCTGAGCCATTCTAACTGGGACCCCAGATGGTTCACCCCAGCAGATAGCTCAGGGAGCTGAGACAGAAGATACTGCATTCCCTGTTCACATTCTGAATGCACAGAGTTGTGAGAGAGATGAAATGGTGGTTAGTTGTTCTAAGCCACTAAGTTTTGGGTAGTCTAATATAAAACCGTAGATAGTTGAAACAAATACATTCAAGAAGCCTTTAGTCAGCACCCAGGGTGGACCGACTGAGTTAGCCTGTCTATCTCAGGGGTGCTTAGCATATGAGTAGGAGGGGAGATATTAATAAGCATTTCTAAGTTGAAAGTATTTTGAAAAGGGCACTGAGTTTCTCACTCTGTGCTGTGTTCTAGAGCATTGCGTCTTGGAACCACTCACTTTCATGCTTTAGTCATTTACCAGTGTTTGTTTTGTTTTGTTTTTTGAGATGGAGTCTCGCTTTGTTGCCCAGGCTGGAGTGCAGTGGTGCGATCTCGGCTCACTGCAATCTCTGCTTCCCAGGTTCAAGTGATTCTCGTGCCTCAGTCTCCCAGGTAGCTAGGATTATAGGCACCCGCCACCATGCCTGGCTAATTTTTATATTTTTAGTAGAGACAGGGGTTTCACCATGTTGGCCAGGCTGGTCTCGAACTCCTGACCTCTAGTGATCTGCCCATCTTGGCCTCCCAAAGTGCTGGGATTACAGGTGTGAGCCACTGCGCCTGGCCTACCATGTTTGTTTTAGTGCCTCCTGGCTGTGGGTTGTCCTCTCTTTTTTACAAGATGGTAAACTTCTTGAGGACAGGCAGGGAATTACTTTTCTTTGGGGAGGGAGCACAGACTAGAGGTTATGGGCATGAACCTTGCAATCAGATAGAATTTTGTTCCATTTCCAGGGTTAGCTAATTGTTGTTACCTGGGAGAAGTTGACTTACTGACCCCAAGCTATGTGTGTGTGTGAGTGATTTATTAACTACAGGTAATGCTTACTTCACAGACTCTGAAAATGATGTAAGATGATGTCGCACAGTGGATGATGATGAGAGGTGACAATGTGCTAGCAGCCCTCACTCTCAGCACCTCCTCAGCCTCGGCGTCCACTCTGGCGGCGCTTGAGGAGCCCTTCAGCGGTCACGGCACCGTGGGAGCCCCTCTCTGGGCTGGCTGAGGCCGGAGCCTCCTCCCTCTGCTTGCGGGGAGGTGTGGAGGGAGAGGTGCAGGCGGGAACTGGGGCTGCGCTCGCGGGCCGGTGTGAGTTCCCATGGGCACGGGCACGGTGGGCCCTGCACACAGAGCCGCCGGCCGGCACCGCAGGCCCACGGCAGTGAGGGACTTAGCACCCAGGCCAGCAACTGCGGAGGTTGCGCCGGGTCCCCCAGCAGTGCCGGCCCACCAGCGCCGCACTCAAATTCTCGCAGGGCCTTAGCTGCTTCCCGGCGGGGCAGGGTTTGGGACCTGCAGCTCGCTATGTCTGAGCTCCCCACCTGCGGTGGGCTCCCACGTGGCTGAGCCTCCTCGATGGGCGCCACCCCCACCCCCACTCTGTGGAGCCTGGTTCCATAGACAGCCCAAGAGCTGAGGAGTGCAGGTGCGCCTCAGGACTGGTGGGCAGCTCTGCCTGCAGCCCTAGTGCAGTATCCACTGGGTGAAGCCAGCTGGGCTCCTGAAATGAATGGGGACTTGGAGAACTTCTATATCTAGCCAGAGGATTGTATGTGCACCAATCAGCACTCTGTGTCTAGCTCAGGGTTTGTAAATACAACAATCAGCACTCTGTGTCTAGCTCAGGGTTTGTGAATACACCAGTTGGAACTCTGTATCTAGCTAACCTAGTGGAGACTTGGAGGACTAGCACTCTGTGACTCTGTGTCTAGCTCAAGGATTGTAAATGCACCAATCAGCACTCAGTGTCTAGCTCAGGGTTTGTAAATGCACCAATCAGCACTCTGTGTCTAGTTCAAGGTTTGTAAATACACCAGTTGGTACTGTGTGTCTAGCTAACTCTGTATCTAGCTAACTAGCACTCTGTGACTCTGTGTCTAGCTCAAGGATTGTAAATGCACCAATCAGCACTCTGTGTCTAGCTCAGGGTTTGTAAATACACCAATCAGCACTCTGTTTCTAGCTCAAGGTTTGTAAATATACCAGTTGGTACTCTGTATCTAGCTAATTCTGTATCTAGCTAACTAGCACTATGTGACTCTGTGTCTAGCTCAAGGATTGTAAACACACCAATCAGCACTCTGTCAAAACAGACCAATCAGCTCTCTGTAAAATAAACCAATCAGCTCTGTAAAATGGACGAATCAGCAGGATGTGGGTGGGGCCAGATAAGGGAATAAAAGCAGGCTGCCCAAGCTAGCCAGTGGCAACCACTCGGGTCACCTTCCACACTGAGGAAGCTTAGTTCTTTTGCTCCTTGCAATAAATCTTGCTGCTGCTCACTCTTTGAGTCCAGGCTGCCTTTATGAGCTGTACCATTCACCGTGAAGGTCTGCAGCTTCACTCCTGAAGCCAGCGAGCCCACGAACCCACTGGGAAGAACGAAGGTCTCCAGACGTGCTGCGTTTGAGCTGTAACACTCACCAGGAAGGTCTGCAGCTTCACTCCTGACAGCGAGACCATGAACCCACGAGAAGGAAGAAGTTCCAGACACATCTGAACATCTGAAGGAACAAAGTCCGGACACACCATCTTTAAGAACTGTAACACTCACTGCGAGGGTCCACGGCTTCATTCTTGAAGTCAGTGAGACCAAGAGCCCACCGTTTCCGGACACAGTGAGATCACACTTGAACTGCTTAACTCACAGGCTTGCTGTGATCAAGTTTCATTCAATTTGATTAAAAGAAAATTAAGTATACCCAGGGTGTAAAGGCTACAATGGTGAACAAGTTTTTGGGTTCAGTCCGTGGAGCCTAGAACAGTGCTGGGCACCCAATTAATGCCCTATAACTTTGTTGAATGAAAGACTAATGTGTGAAGTATGTTTCTCTGTGAGTTATTCTTGTTTGGTAGGTGTTGAGTAAGGGCCTGCTGGTTCTTCTAATTGCCTGTGGGTTCATAATGCAAATCACCAGCCTCTAGCTACATGGGTTCTTGTTCTGCCAACATAGGTCCACACCCTGTGGAATAAGTGAGGCAGAGGTGTCATTTTGAAGCCTCAGTGGGGAAACTGGTATCAGATGGGTTGATGATAAAACCGTGTAAAGCAAAAAAAAAAAAGAGTAATCTGTCCTTTATAACCAGCACCATGTGGCCTGCTGTGATGGCTCTCAGTTAAATGGGATTCTCTTAGACTTTTCATTTGCATATTATAAGCAACTGGAAATAAAGCTGTAATGAAGCCAGGTGCATGTAGTCCCAGCACTTTGGGAGGCTAAGGTGAGAGGATCGGTTGAACCCAGGAGTTCTAGACCACCCTGGGCAATATAGTGAGTCCTGCGTCTACGAAAAATAATTGAAAAACATAGCCAGGCATGATGGCGTGTGCTTGTAGTCCCATCTACTCAGGAGGCTGAGGCAGGAGGATCTATTGACCCAGGAGGTTGAGTCTGCAGTGAGCCATGATCATGCCACTTCACTCCAGCCTAGATTAGAGAGTGAAACCATATCACAACAACAACAATAAAGCTGAAATGATGCCCAGACTCTTGGAAAGAGAAAGGAATTTCTGACAAAGTCTCTGCCCCTCGTCCTCTGCCCCTTGTTCTCTTTCCTGGATCTGGAAGGCGTTGGTGTTATTGAGGGTTTTATTTCTCAAAATGTGGTCCCTGTGCCAACTAGCAGCTTCCACATCTCCCGAGAGCTTGTTAAATACAGAATTTTGGTTGCCCTCCCAGATGTATTAGATGACAATCTGCATTTTAATAAGATCCCCTTGGAAGGGTCCTTGGAAAGCTTTGGTTATTAGATAGTCCTGGTATTGGTGGGAAGCAGAGTGATGGAAATCAAGGGAAAGGTACTACTTTCTGGCAGGCAAGACATAGCTACCACAGTTGTTCACTGTTTTTTGCTCAGGTTTTCTTCAATACAAACTGCACTCAATCCATGTTATTTCACCACAGAGAATAAAGGCTAGTACTCAAGGATCTGGAGGAGTAGAGGAAATACTTGTACTAAATAATCTATGGAAAGACTGTCTTTGTCAAGATACAGGTGAGCCACTGTTTCCTTAGATGTGCAACTGTGTGGGTTTTTCAAGAAAGGGAGAGCTGACATTTATGAAGTGCCTATTATACGCCAGTATAATTTCAATTAGATAGAAAATATGAGGTACGTTTTTTCTCTAATTCTCCTGCAACTTCTTGAGGATGTTATGGTTTTGTGAGGTTAACTTACCCATGACCAAACTCCCGCTTTCTCTGGCACCCAGACCCTTCCATGCCATCATCCTGCATGCCTATTTGTCATGGCATTTGGATTTAAGTATTTTTCATATTTATTTATTTATTTATTTATTTAGAGATGGAATTCTGCTTGTCGTCCAGGCTGGAGTGCAGTGGTGTGATCTTGGCTCACTGAAACCTCTGCCTCCTGGGTTCAGGCAATTCTCCTGCCTCAGCCTCCCGAGTAGCTGGGATTACAGGCGCCTGCCGTCATGCCCAGCTAACTTTCGTATTTTTAGTAGAGATGGGGCGTTACCATGTTGGCCAGGCTGGTCTCAAACTCCTGACCTCAGGTGATACACCCGCCTCGGACTCTCAAAGTGCTGGGATTACAATCATGAGCCACTGTGCCTGGCCTGGATTTATTTTTTAAACTGATACCACCGTGTGATTTAGGAAAGAGTCTAAGCAAGAAAGATATCTAGACCAAAAGTCCTACTTGGTCAGTCAGAGCAAAGTCTTAAAATGTTGTAGTGTTTGTTAAGTATTAGAATTTCATTGCATCAGAAACAGGCCAGGAGATAGTCTGCTTGCGTTAGCTCACCCACGCTATTTCCTCAGTTTCCTCGGAACAAGAAAAAGCGACGTCTGGTTCTGTCACTGAGGTTTCGTAAGTATACTGACACTGGAGAGGAACACTTTCATAATACCATTGAGGAAGGACACTCAGAAATGGTATTGGAGGCAGAAGTCTTCAAATGTAAGTCACTTGGAAAGCACCTTCATGAGTTTTGCCATATTCACATGTTATTACAGTATCATTAACTTTCATTTACTTACTTTTTTTTTTGTTTAAGACAGAGTCTCTCGCTCTGTCACCCAGACTGGGGTGCAGTGGCGGATCTCAGCTCACTGCAGCCTCCGCCTTCTGGGTTCAAGCAATTCTCCTGCCTCAGCTTCCTGAATAGTTGGGATTACAGGCACGTGCTACCACACCCGGCTGAGTTTTGCATTTTTAGTAGAAATGTAGTTTCACCCCGTTGGCCAGGCAGGTCTCCAACTCCTGACCTCAAGTGATCCACCCGCCTTGGCCTCCCAAAGTGCTGGGATTACAGGTGTGAGCCACCGCACCTGGCCTCATTTACTTACTTCTATTTTTTAGAGACAGGGTCTCACTCCATCACCCAGGCTGGAGTGCAGTGATACAATCATAGGTCACTACAGACTCAAACTCCTGTGCTCAAGTGATTCTTTTGCCTTAGCCTCCCAAGTATTTAGGACTACAGGCATGCGCCACCACCTCCAGCTGAGATTTGATATTCAAAATCAGAAGGTTCGAAAGAGAATCAGAAAGGAAGTAATTTTCTCAAAATGCAATTTACCATTATTTATTTCTGTATCTGTAGATATACCACCTAAGTTCTTCTGCACAATGGCATATATATTTGAAGATGACTAAGTTTTTATAGTCAGCATTCTCTTTCTGAGCAGGTCCAGTTTACAACACTTGGCCTTTAGGAGTGTTACGTTATACTGGGTTCATGCTCATCATCGTTACTCTGTGTTAAGAGGCAAACCGGCTCAAAGGAACATCATGCCATAGCAGGAGCTGAAATCTGAAGAATGAATCTTGAAGCATGTGCTTGAGAATGGCCTGACAGCTATGCTTATCTGGTGTTAGAAGCTTCAGCTAAACAAGGAGAGTCTCCCTTACCAGAGGGTCATTCTTTGGTAGACAGCCAAGGTAGGCGGTACCCATCCTAAGAGACTTGTAGATCTTTCCTTAGGGAACAAGCCTGAGCGGTTGATTTAGATGTTGGTCTTCCCTCAGTAACCTCCCTAATCTTTAACTTTTCTGTTTTTGCCAATGGTAGAATGCTGACTGAGAACCTGCCTGGTATTTATAGTACTTGGAGCAAAATACTGAACTTGACTTCATGATCTTACACCTTGCTGTGGTGACTTGTATTAACTCTTTCTTTTCCTCCCCTGCCTCAGGTTAGTCTCACTCAGGTCCTGCCAGCTCTTCTTCCTGTATCTGCTACTTCCTGTTCATTTCCTCTCAAGATAATCCTCTTCTTCATCATCATCATCATCAGATCTCTAGATTTTAGTCATTCTTGAACCACTTTCTTAATTTCTTCATATCTGTGTACCACCTGAACCGGTTTTTATTTATATTTTTCTTTCAATCAAATTACTTTTTAAACTTTAGTCTGTAAAAACTGTAAAATCATAGTTTTTATATGACAGCCAACTTTCCCCAAATATTCAGTAAAATGAACACAACTGTATAACATTAAAAAATTATGTCTAGGTCGGGTGCAGTGGCTCATGCCTGTTAATCCCAGCACTTTGGGAAGCTGAGGTGGGCGGATCACTTGAGGCCAGCAGTTCGAGGTCAGGAGTTGGAGACCAGCCTGGTCAACGTGGCGAAACCCTGTCTCTACCAAAAATACAAAAATTAGCCGGGCGTGGTGGTGGATGCCTGTAATCCCAGCTACTTGGGAGGCTGAGGCAGGAGGATCACTTGAACCCAGGAGGTGGAGTTTGCAGTGAGCCGAGAACATGCCACTGCACTCCAGCCTGGGTGACAAAGCTAGACTCCATCTCAAAATAAATAAATAAAAATAGAAAATTTATGTTTGATACTACATATTCATCTCATGTACCACTCCTGGCTCATATACTGTTTATACTAATCTTTGACTTACGGCAGTGGTTCTCCACAGTAGCATTACATTAGATTCATGTGGGAAGATAAAAAAACCAATGCCTCATGTTTCACTGATTAAATAAAAATTTATGGGAATGGGGTACAGAACTTCTAAAACGTTCATTGGACAAGTCTAGTGTGCAGCCAGAATTGAAAAACACTGAGCTGAGAATGTGGTCAAATGTCATTCCCATCTTCACTCTCTACCTGTTTGAATCTATGTTTTACATTATTTCAATATAAATCCTCTTAAAATCTTCCATGTTTGAGGCTTACTGCTTATATAAAAGCAGTGACAGTGCTTTGAATAGTGTCTGCATAGGAAGCATTTTAAATGTGTAATTTTGTGATGGAGCATTGGAATAAAAGTGAGCAAACCTAGGTTCTAGGCTCTGTCCTTCGACTTATTAACTTGAGGATTACAGGCAGTTGTCTGCATCTTTCTGAGCCTTAGTTAAGTCAGCTGTCAGATGGGGAGACTAATCCTTACCAGGCATATCTCCCAGAATTGAGTAAGGGTCAAATGAGAAAATATATTTTTAAAATGCTCTGTTAACTGTCTTCAGGGAATCAGGGCATTAAAATATTATTAATTAACAAGTCGGTGGGTGGGGGTGGTGATAAAAAATAGAATAGGAAAAGTTTGAGGACAAAATGTTGCACATTAGGGGTGATAATTCTTAAAAATGAGTTCTTTCTAATTATAATGATAGAAGCTGTGCCATGTTTTTGCTCTTGGATGGTTGATTGTCCTCAGAATGAGACAGCTGGGCTCATCTTAATGCTTGAACTGAATAACAGCTGCTAATTACAACTCAAGCAAAAACTACAGGCTGATCTGATTATGGTGTCTAGAGGTTACACTCCTTTTCACCGTATCTCATTGTGTTCTTTATTGTGTTTCTGCTGTGGTAGGTTAACTCTGGTTTTGCCCTCATTTGTCGGTAGATTCCTGGAACATCTCTACGTTGTTAGTAAAATCTTGCCTTGCAGCCGCTGATGGCTCATCTGGAGTGATGTGACTGAGGAGAGACCTCCACCCTCCCAGTCTGCCACTGTACTTAGGGGTACTGTCTGCATAACCCCCTTCACTGGGGCCAGTTGCCAACATTGTCAACAACACAGTTATGCCTGCTTTAATCTTCAGCTCAAAAATAGCTGACCACTCTGGCTTCTGTGTTGAATGAAAAAAAAAAAAAGGATATCACCAACACAAATGGATATCCTGAATTTCGGGACAAGTGTAGATTTGAATAACTTGTTAGAGGTTCATGAATGTTTCCTGTTACTTACTGACTTTGTTTTCTTACTTGATTGGAATGTCATGAGCCCCAAATAGGCTGTGAAAAGCTGAGAGGTTTTTTGTTTTGTTTCATTTTTTAAGCTTTTAACAATGTGTCCAGATAATTTACACTTGTCTTATATCTTCAACCCATTTTCAGATTCATGGTCTTATTTTATCCTTATAACACTAGGAGGCAGGGGCATGCAAGTGCAGGGGCAGTCCCTGAATTTATTTACAATTTTGATATGTAATTCATAATGGACTTTACCACACTCATTTTTATTTTTAAAAGTACTGTAGTCGGGAGCAGTGGCTCATGACTGTAATCTCAATACATTGGGAGGCCAATGCAGACAGATTGCTTGAGCCCAAGAGTTTGAGACTAGCCTGGGCAACTTGGGGAAACCCCATCACTACAAAAAATGCAAAATTAGCTGGCCATGGTAGTGCTCACCTGTAGTCCCAGCTACTGGGGAGGCTGAAGTGGGAGAATTGCTTGGGCCCAGGAGGCAGTGGTTGCAGTGTGTAGGGATCATGCCATTGCACTCCAGCCTGGGTGACAGAGTAAGACTCTGCCTTAAAAAAGAAAGGAAAGAAGAAAGAAAAGCAGGCAGGCAGGCAGGAAGAAAGAAATGAAAGTATTGCATTAACTCTTAATTCTTGAGGATTTAGGTTCCTCTTAAATTTTGCATCCAAGGTAAGTGACTTGCCTGCCTCACCCTAGTTCCCACCCTGGCCTCCCATCTCTGATGAGCAATTACCTACATCTTAGGCTTCATATGCCAAGCACTCTGTCGGTTGACTAACAAATGTCTGTTATATCTTTGATTTAATCTTTATAACAACCCTAAGGGGTTAGTACTGATGCCATCTCCATTTCATCTACAATACTAGAGCACATGACAAGGTGCATGCCTTGCCCAAGGATGCACATTAGGAATTTAGGAATAGCAGAGTTCAAGCTCTTCCCTCCCAAAGTCACCTGAGTGAAATCTGTAGCTATACTGGTATCCTTTGAGAGGCAGGCTTAAAATCTCTTCTTTAGGCCAGGCGCGGTAGCTCACGCCTGTAATCCCAGCACTTTGGGAGGTTGAGGCAGGTGGATCACTTGAGGTCAGGAGTTCAAGACTAGCCTGGCCAACGTGGCAAAACCCCATCTCTACTAAAAATGTAAAAAGTTAGCCGAACATGGTGGTGCACACCTGTAGTCTCAGCTACTCTGGAAACAGGCAGGAGAATCGCTTGAACCCGGGAGGTGGAGGTTGCAGTGAGCTGAGATCGCGCCACGCACTCCAGCCTGGGCATCAGACTCTGTCTCAAAATAAAATAAAATAAAAATCCCTTCCTTAACTGCACTATTTACCTTCATTGTGAAGAATGGACAGCTGATAAAAATTACATTGTTTTCAAAATACCAGTCCAGAAACAGCTTGTAAGAAGAACGTTGGACTATCACAAGCTAAACATAAATAATGTGACACCTATCTTAAAGCATATTTATGCAAAAAGCTTCTAAGGTGCCAGATGACATTTCAAACACGAATAACATCCCACAGGAGAAAACAATCTCAGCTCCCCAACCTGAGACAGAACCAAGTATTTGGAAATCCTGGTAAGACCTGCACACATCTTGAAAAGGAAATCAAGTGCATCCAGAACGAAAGGACCAAAGACTGTGTGCACTTGCACCTGGGGAACATCAAGGCAAGAGCTAATTTTAGGTTTGGCTGGCCTGCTCCCACCCTTTATCTTAATTACATACTTCTGTTAATAGAGCTTAGCAGTTGGCCCTGATTCAGAGGCAAGAGACAAATTCAGGTGCACATCTCAACTCATCTATGGATAAAATTAGCATATAGGTTGTAACAGTATTTATAGACCCTATTTCTTCAGCTGAGCTTAGAAATTTCTACTAAGATAAGACAATCTTTTTTTTAAGTTAATATGGGTAAAATCTGGATTACATCAACAGAAAAATACAATGTCATTTATCAAGGATGGTGTACAAGTTTCATGTGCCAATTCCAATAGAGAATGATGTTGCAAACACATCTGTGTTTGGTGGGAAGAGGCACCATGATCAATCAGCTGTGTCTGGCTGGAAATGGAAGGAGATGACCACAAACATCTAGCCCATTTGCTCCTTCTATCCTATACTCTTTTACCGTTAAGCTGATTCTCCAAAAGCCAATGAAGGGGCAGAGAATCTATCAACTAGGGAAGACATCTTTACAAATACAGCATTTAATACATTCTTCTTGACTAACAGTTCTAAGCCAAGTCACTGAGCATGTTCAAATGGGGCACTATTTTAATTGCTTTAGTTTCAACATTGCCATTTTCTACTTCCAGTTTTCTTGGGATTTCTGCAATGACACTCACTATCCTTTTCAGCTGAACTCAGAGATGCAAAAAATATGAGCCAAACTGGGTCTATCCCAACTGACTACTTGAACACCACCCCCTCTCCTTGCTCTCTTGTGACCACAGCTCCCATTGTTCTGAGACAATACGACATTTCCTCCAAACAGGTAGTTAGTAAATAAACAATCAGATACTGGAAATGATGTTTATTTTAAGTTTTGGAAGTACCAGGGGAAAAAAGAGGAGAGATTTCCACTTAAGAAAGACTATTAGTCCTGTCCTTATTTCAAAAATGTTCAATTCCATGTAATCTTTTGGAATATGATACCCAAAATAATTTTCAATGAGACTTGAGACAAATGCATTTCCAACTTTTCTCAGTTGCTTGGCGTGTACATTTCCAAGGAGGAGCGCGTGTACCAACTAATTCCAACTCTCAAAGTCCATTGAGAACATTTCTGCATATGACCAAAGTGATCAGGCTATCAGACTGGCCACTATGATCATTCTAGCTGTTCTTATAAGAGATTAAATTCATGAACAAGGTATCAGCTTGAATACTTCTCTTGCAGGAAGCCTTACTTGACCTGCCACCTCCCATTCATACAATGTTAACAATAACTTGTCATGTGTTTCTGAAACACTTTGAACTTCTCCATCCAATATTCAGTATGTTGCCAGTCACATGGTCAGGGTAAAGTCATGGCTATCTTGCTCTTCACAGAAATCAAGAGACTAACAGAGCCTTTTGGAAGTCACACATGCTCAATAAATGAGGAAACACTGGGGTTGACATCAGTACCAAAGGTGGGGTAGGAAGGGTTACTACAGAGAACTGGATGGAGAGTTAGAAGGCCTGGGCCCTCTGCCCCACTTTAAATGAACCTGACAAGACCTCCAAATATCTGTTCTCAAGTTTCTTCATCTGCAAAGAAAAAGGAAAACTTCCCCTTGTCTCTATGGTACAAAATTAATCTGAGAGTAAAATGGTACTTTATGCCAGGCATGGTGGTTCACACCTGTAAATCCCAACATTTTGGGACACTGAGGCTGGAGAATCATTTGACCCAGAAGTTCAAGACCACCCTGGGCAACATAGAGACTCCTATCTCTAAAATTAAAAAAAAAAAAAAAAAAAAAATTAGCAAGGCATGGTGGTGCATGCCTGTGGTCCCAGCTGCTCCGGAGACTAAGGCTGAGGTAGGAGGATTGCTTGAGCTGGGGAGGCTGAAGCTGCAGTTAGTGATGATCGCAGAACTGTACTCCAGCCTGGGCAACAGAGTGAGACCCTGTCTCTCACACGCGTGCACACACACACACACAAAAAGTATTTTATTTTGAAAATATTATTTTAAGTGTTTTAAAAGAGGGAGAGGGGAAATATGAACACGCAGATTGGTCATCGCAGTTCCATGAAGCACTTACATCCCAGTATAAACAGAATTTTTAAACAATAAATAAATGCTATGTTTGAGGATCCATGAATGCAAAACTACATCTTTCTATTGACCACCAGATTCCTAGTACCCAGCACAGTATTTATTTTTTTAGACGGAGTCTCATTCTGTCACCCAGACTGGAGTGCAATGGCACGATCTCGGCTCACTGCATCCTCTGCCTCCCAGGTTCAAGCAATTTTCCGGTCTCAAATTCCCAAGTAACTGGGATTACAGGTGCCCGCCACCACGCTCAGCTAATTTTTGTATTTTTAGTAGAGATGGGGTTTTGCCATCTTGGCCAAGCTGGTCTTGAACTCCTGACTTCAGGTGATCTGCCTGCCTTAGCCTCCCAAAGTGTTGGGAATTACAGTCGTGAGCCATCGTGCCCGGCCTACACTATCTTTTAAGAAGGCACTCAATTACTATTTGATGAGTAAAATATGACAACATGAGTACTTCCTGGGTGCTAGGTATGACTTTAAGTACTTTAGATGCAAACTCATTCAAACCAACTTATAAACTGTACTATTATAATTACGTTACGGGATGAGTACCATCACTGTTCCCATTTTACAAATACAAAAAACTGAAACATAAAGAAGTTAAGTAATTTCGCAAAGTTACCCACCCTGGAAGTGGCCACTCTCAACTAATGGTCCCTCTGGGAGGAGTGCTGAGTGACTGTGTTAGGCAGGGCATCAGTGAATAAGTGATAGAATAATTGGGAGGGAGAGAGAGATAAGGAGGGGTGGGGAAATGGCTTATTTAAAAGACTGCTATCAAACTCTTAATTTCATTTTTTAAAAATTTTAAAACATGATATTCACCTAAAAAGAAACTGTATTTGGAGAAAAGCACCGAAACTTAGAATCAGGCCATCTAAATCTCATTGTCTTTTCAAATTCTTTTCGTCCAAACTATGTGAGTGAATTTTAAAAGACAGAAAAGTCCAGAGTTGAAATGCTCACCAGTGGTTTTAAAGTCATTTCACAGAGAGGCCTCGAAGAATCTCATTGTACTCCACATTATTCACATAAAAGAACTTCACTTAATTTTCCCTAGCTTCAAAGGAGAGCACTACTAAACAATGGTTCATAAATCAGTAACTACTGAAGCAGAAAGCAAGACTAGAGAAATAAATTATATGCCCACATAAAGAAAAGCAAATATTTATGTCAGAAGGCAAACCAGTGTTACTTTATGATGTGTCTTGAACTTTTCCTCTCTTTTAAAAATCCCCATGCATTAAAACATTCATTTTTCCCAGCCTGGACAACAAAGCAAGACCCCATTTCAACAAAAACAAAAATAACCTGGGCATGGTAGTATGATCCTGTGCTCCCAGCTGCTCAGAAGGCTGAGGCAGGAAGATCCCTTGAGCCCAGGATTTGGAGGTTGCAGTAAGCTATGATTGTGCCACTGCACTGTAGCCTAGGTGATGGGGGGAGATTCTCTCTTTAAAAAAAAAAAAAAAAAAATCATTTTCCTTACTGTTAAGAAATAAAAAATAATACATATATATTTTTTAAAGTAAGCCGGAACTTGTGCTGCCAGGATCTCTCATGAGAGCTTTTAGTACCTGGGATGCATCAGTCACAAAGGGCTTCAAATGTAGATTTTTGGCACTGGTGCCTGCTGAGCTTAGATATACAGTCACTATAATGGTGACTGAAATGACAATACAATCATTACAATGTTACACATGAGCCCTATTACCAGACCACACACTCTATAAGACACTGATGATATTTTTTATGAGACCATAATTGTCTCATAATAGCAGTCACTCCACACGGCATATTATATAGGCATTAAAAGCATTGATTTATTAGGTATTGATATTTAAAATATACCATCATTTTTATAGCTGTATTCTGGTATTTCTTCCCTTTTTAAATGCACCGTGGAAGTTGCCCAGGTGTCTCTGGACTTCTCCTCAAGTGGATGGCACGAAGCATTTCCCTGGTGAGAAGGAGAAAGGTCAAGAACAGGACTCTGCCTTTTTTTCTGTAAAATGCACCTTGCAGATGCTAGACCTTGCACCAAAGAAGGGGCATGTGGCATGCCCAAATGTTGGCCAAGAGATAAGCAGAGGGTGGGAATTAAAACCCCAGGCCAGTCTCAGGCCCAAGGGATCATGGAAGCCTTCTTCCTAAGTCAAGGCCTCTTCCCAGAGCCACTAGGAGAGGGCCAGATGCCCAGGGAACTTGGCCAAGAGGTGCAGGCACTTGTTGTTAGAGTAAATCCAGCTCTGGTCAGAATGGCACTGCGGGAAAACTATTCCTTCACTGTTTTATTTTAAGTTACATAATTGAAGTCTCTAACCCTGCAAGGGGAGAAAGTGTTTTAAGAGATTGGCTTCTGGAGGCAGATAGATACCTTGACTTACAAGACCTGATACAAGTGATAAACTCTATGTAAAATACATACATACTGTCTCTTGAGCATTTAGTACTGTATTAGTCTGTTCTCACACTGCTGATAAGGACATACCTGAGACTGGGTAATTTATAAAGAAAAAGAGGCTTAATGGACTCACAGTTCCACGTGGCTAGGGAGGCTGCACACTCATGGTGGAAGGTAAAAAACGTGTCTTACATGGCAGCAGGCAAAAGGAAAAAATGAGAACCGAGCAAAAAGGGTTTCTCCTTATAAAGGAGATTTCTCACAAGTCAGATCTTGTGAGACTTATTCACTACCACCAGAACAATATGGGGTAAACCGCCGCCATGATTCGGTTATCTCCCACTGGGTCCCTCCCACAACACATGGGAATTATGGGAGCTACAATTCAAGATGAGAAGGGTGAGGACACAGCCAAACCATATGTGAAGTACTAACCACATATATCTAATACAGTATCTCATATAATATTTTATAAGTCTGTGAGGGGCTGTTACTATCTCAGTTTTACAGATGATGAAACTGAAGGCAAGTTGTTTGTTCAATGTCAGGCAGGATTTGAGAAACCAGAATCAGAATCCGAAGTCAGCATAACTCCAAAAACCAGCCTCTTAATGGTCATATTTTACCAAGTCCTCAAAAAAGCCGAAGTGGGAGCCAAAAGGTTCACCTACTTGCAGTGATGTTTAAAATGTTCCACAGCAGAGCTATCCAATATAGAAGCCAAAAGCCACACATGGCTACTGAGCTCTTGAAATGTGACTAGTGTGACTAGGAAATTAAATTTCTTTTCTTTCCTTTTTTTTTTTTTTTGAGATGGAGTCTCACTCTGTCACCCAGGCTGGAGTGCAGTGGCGTGATCTGCAACCTCCACCTCTTAGGTTCAAGCGATTCTCCTACCTCTGCCTCCCAAGTAGCTGGGATTACAGGCATGCGCCTTGACACCCAGCTAATTTTTTTTGTGTTACTAGTAGAGACTGGGTTTCACCATGCTGGCCAGGCTGGTCTTGAACCCCTGACCTCAAGTGATCTGCCTGCCTTGGTCTCCCAAAGTGCTGGGATTACAGGCATGGGCCACTTTTGCCCGGCCAGGAAATTAAGTTTCTAATTCTATTTCATTTTAATTCATTTAATTGTAATTATTTAGATTTAACTTGAATAAACATTGGATAGGGTAAGCTCTAGAGCACATATATAATCTGTGGCTGTGCTTGCACTAGTAAGTGAGCATTCCAACTCTCAGGCCAGGGCCTCTTCCACAATACTAACCATTAGGGGACCTGTGTACTAACTAGCTCTCTTATACATACCCATCATTTAACCAGTCTGCACCTCAGCCACTCTTTAGGAACTCTGTGCTAAGTCACAATGACTTCTGTATCTTACCTTTTTTGTTTTGTTTTGTTTTTTGTTTTTTTTTTGAGACGGAGTCTCACTTTGTTGCCCAGGCTGGAGTACAGTAGCGTGATCTTGGCTCACTGCAACCTTTGCCTCCTGGGTTCAAGCGATTCTCCTGCCTCAGCCTCTTGAGTAGCTGGGATTATAGGTGTGCACCACCATGCCTTGCTAATTTTTGTATTTTTAGTACAGACGGTGTTTCACCATGTTGGCCAGGCTGGTCTTGAACTCCTGACCTCAGGTAATCTGCTCACCTCGGCCTCCCAAAGTGCTGGGATTATAGGCTTGAGCCACCACACCCAGCCATTACCCATTTATTTTTCGTATACTTATGTGCTATATTCCAAATGATCTCCAAAAGTATGGCTTAGAGAGGCTAAGTAATTTGTCCAATGTCACGCAGCTAATAAGGGGCATGACCCAGAATTTAGAAACACGTAACTTTTTGGCTCTGGCTTTTAAAAGCTGGACCTTGAAGCCACCACTCTTCGCTTGTATCATTAATACACTGTTCACTTCCCCCACCCTCATCCAGATGTGTCGGTTGCCCAGGGACAAGGCCATGTGCTGAAGGCCATGTGCTCAGCAGCTTTTCCAGGAATGGTGATCAGTTTGTAGTGACCCACTCTAGAGGCCAGTTCCTCTTGAATCACCCGCACATACTTTCAAGATGACTCTCTGGAGTCCAGGGTGCTGCTTAATACTGGAATATTGCTGAGCTCACAGTTTATTAAGAAGACTGATTCTGTATTTTTGGTCTCATGGCCTGGTGCTGGAACCATCTGAGCTATGCAGCCCAACACTGGAGTAATTGGCATGTCCTATTAACACATAAGCTTTTTCCTTATGAGCACCCTTTGGATCGCAAACCATCAAGTTTATCGCCCTATCGGCTCTTTGCAGAGGTGTCACGTAGTTCCCAGTTTCTGATCCTGACCTGCATTCTGAAAACAAAATTGAGGAACAAAGAAAGAAAGGATATTCATTTCTTTGGGTACTTCCAGGTTCTAATGAGTGAAACAGAAATGCTACCATTAAAATTCCCCGAAGCAAGAGAGCAGTGAGTTTTACTAGCACATCACCAAAGAAGTTAATCGGGTTTCCTTGGGGTTGCTGGGCTAGGTTGCTTTGAAGAAAAATAGCACTTCCCTGAAGAGTAAGAATAGCTGAAACCACATGTCCCAGTGAGCTTTCAGCCAACTGCTCCTGAAGGAAACGGAATTTAACTGCGAGAATGGTTTTTGTTGGATGACGTTTTGATTAAGCAACAGGCTGCTACTTCACCCCGGGAATGTGATCATTTGAAGATAGAAATATTATGACCCAAATAGAAGCTGGAGTAGAAGGAAGGGCTTGTAGGCTGAGGTTGTGCCTTGTTTGATAAATTACTATAAGAAAATTGAACTGGGTGGGTTTAATATTCAGTCCTTATTTTTTGTTCCAGAGATCTTGATATCTTTGTGAGTAGCTGTGGGGAAGAAGAAAAAAAAAAAAAAAAAAAAAAAAAAAAAGAGAAAGAAAGAAAGGAAGAAAACAAAAAAACCTTGGCTGTTCTTTCTAACTTGACTCCTTTTTCTAGAATTTAAAAAAAGCATAAGTGAGATGGATAGTTGGGCTCACTGAATGAAGGAAGAGATGCTTTCTGAGTCCTCGAAATTATTGCTTTGTGAACGAAGAAATTAAGAGCTGAGCCAGGCGTGGTGGCTCACACCTGTAATCCTAGCACTTTGGTAGACTGAGGAGGGCAGATCACTTGAGGTCAGGAGTTTGAGACCAGCCTGGCCAACATGGTGAGACCCCGTCTATACTAAAAATACAAAATTAACTGGGCGTGGTGGCACATGTCTGTAATCCCAGCCACTCAGGAGGCAAGGCTGGAAAATTGCTTGAACCTGGGAGGTGGAGGTTGCAGTGAGCTGAGATTGCACCATTGCACTCCAGCCTGGGCAACAAGAGTGAAACTCCATCTCAAAAAAAAAAAAAAAAAAGAAATTTAGAGCTGAGTCACCCCATTGTAGGATTTCAGATGACATTTGCAGTGATGGAACTGAGGATACTGTTAGGAGTGGGGGATAGGATCCCTGGGTTGGAAGTATTTTGGGTATGATAGGAGAGAAGAAGGAAGTCCACCTAGGCTAGGAGACAGTCAGCTCCCTCCCCTAGCTTTCTCTTCCAAGCATTCTAGGCTCCTGGAGATTCAGCAGTGAGCAAGACAGAGCAGGTCTCTGCTCTTGTGGGAAGGAGGCAGAATGTCCTACTTATCAGTGTGGATTCTAGAGCCACACATTTCCAGACTTGGATCCCAGCTTTACCATTTAGTGGGTGTGTGTCTTGGACAAGTTACTTAACCTCTCTGTGCTTTCGTTTTCTCATTTGTAAGATGAGGATAATGTTTTTACTTGCCTTATAGGCTTGCAGTGAGAAACTGAAGTGCTTAGAACTGAGCCTGGCACATAGTAAATCTTCCATATAGTGTAAGCTTTAGTTTTGATCAGCTACGATTATTATAAAGCTTACCATCGTATGTGCACACATATGGCACGTAATAGGCATGTGAATGAATAAATGCGGAAAAAATAACAGCTAGTTTTGAGAGATAATGGGTAATGCAGTAGGTGTTAGATGGACTGGTCAGGGAAGGCCTCTCTGGGAATTAGAAACTTGAGACAGGACCTGGATTTTGAGTGGGAGCTGGTCTCCTGGTGATCTGGGGGCAGAGGACAGTGGGCAGAGGGAGCAGTGCCAACAATTCACTGAGGCGGCAAAGAATGTTGCAGGTTTGAGGAAGAACTGGAAGATGAATGTGGCTCAAATTAGGCACAAACAGGAGATAAAGGCCTGCAGGGCCTTGCAGGTCATGGAGATGAGTTTGTTTGTTTGTTTGTTTGTTTGGTAGTAGCAGGAGGATGGAGTCTCTATCGCCCGGACTGGAGTGCAGTGGCGCAATCTCGGCTCACTGCAACCTCCGCCTCCCGGGTTCAAGTGATTCTTGTGCCTCAGCCTCCTGAGTGGCTGCGACTACAGATGCGCACCACCATGCCCAGCTCATTTTTGTATTTTTAGTAGAGACGGGGTTTCACTATGTTGGCCAGGTTTGTGGTGAACTCGTGACCTCAGGTGATCTACCCGCCTTGGCCTCCCAAAGTGCTGGAATTACAGGCATGAGCCACCGCACCTGGCCAAGTTTGGATTTTATTGTAAGGGTGGCAGGTCCAGCTGAGCAGTGGCATTATCTCGTTTCGTATAGGCTGTTCTGGGACACTGAAAGCATACTTACCTGTACCTAAGTGTGTTTTCAGGATGAAGTCAGGTGGAGTCCTCGTAGGTTGTGGGTGACAGTGACAACAAAATGATGATGTTGACAATCTTTCACATGTGCCACTGCGGGATGGTGGTGGGGCCAAAGGATTAGACTCCATGATGACCTATGGTCTCCTTTCCAATGCTGAGATGCCTAAAGCACAAATTAGATGGAAAGAAACCCTATAACATCACCATCATTTATAAATAGGTATTGAGCATCACTAAAAAGCCCAGGGTGCTTTAATTGGCACTTTGGTTTCCTGGAATTGGGATTTGAAAGATTACCTGCTGAAATGGTTTCCATTTCTTGTTAACTTATAATATGCACACAATTTCTGCTTGAAAATACCTGAAAGAGACACCACTGAGAATGAAGATGTCATTTGAGGATGCCTTCTACCTGTTGTACCTTTTGAATAAAGCAAGTGTGAAAGCATGTAATTTGAATTAGGGCAGGTAATAAAGCTTCTGGTAATTTACGATGACACAGCACAACTTCTAAGGCTTCTTCATGGTTTACCTGTGCTTTAAGCTAAGGGTGTTTTGATTCATGTATGTAATTGAGTTTGGTTCAAAGTCAATGCGAGGGTAATTAACTCCAGAACATGATCAAAACATTTTTTAACCATCAATAAACTCATTAGTGAGAAAGGTCTTTTTTTTTTTTTTTTTTTTTTTAAGACAGAGTCCCAGTCTGTCACCCAGGCTGAAGTGCAGTGGTACCATCTTGCTCACTGCAGCCTCTGCCTCTTGGGTTCAAGTGATTCTTGTGCCGCAGCCTCCGGAGTAACTGGGATTACAGGAGCGCGCCACCACACCTAGCTAATTTTTTGTATTTTTAGTAGAGACAGGGTTTCGCCATGTTGGCCAGGCTGGTCTCAAACTCTTGTCCTCAAGTGAGCCACCCTCCTCTGTCTCCCACAGTGCTGGGATTACAGGCGTGAGCCACCATGCCTGGCCCAAGAAAGATCTTTTAAATAAATTTTTTTGGCCTACATCTTAGCATCCCTCATCCCACTCTGTTTAAAAAATGGTTGTATACAAGTAATTACATCATTTAAGGCGTTGGCGATGGTTTGCTTAATTCGTGAATATCTTATAACTTCTACAATATTATCTTATGTCACATAGGGGTTGTCTAGGGAGGAGCAGCAAAAAGTCACCACCGGTGCGAAGAGACATAGCCGAGTTCACCAAATGTTCCTGGCTTCTTGGCATTCAGAGTAGAACTGGGATGAAACACTTGCAAAGGCAACTTTGAAGTCATCAAGCTAGGATGAAGCCATAAATAAAGACTGTCCTTTGGAATGGTGGTTCTCCATCATTCAGTGGCAACTGACTTCAGCCTGACATTTGTTTCTCTTTAATTTCCAGCTCAAAAATATAATTTGAAGTATTTTGTATACATGTCAGCCACTGCCACCATCCCTCAGAAGCATCTTACATAAGGAACAATGTGCAAAATAAGGATACTCAGGCTTGATACGGTCAGAGAAGAGCTTGAGAGAGTCAACAGCTGTCAGTTATGACTTAATCTTAGTCCAAGTCTGAGTAACATTTCATTCCAAAGGAAAAACTAGAGAGAAATCAGTGCAAATATTTGGTGATGCAAAAATCATCTTTTTTATTTTATTTTTAATTTTTATCTATTTATTATTTTGAGACTGGGCTGTGAGACTGTCTAATTTTTGTGTTTTTGGTAGGGAGGGGATTTTGCCATGTTGCCCAGGCTGGTCTCAAACTCCTGGGCTCAAACGATCCTCCCACCTGTGCTTTCCAATGTGCTGGGATTACAGGCTTGAGCCACTGTGCCTGGCCTAAAAACCATCTTTCAGTTCAGACTTGGGTAATAAGGCATTCTAGAAAGTATTTTTTTATATTTTATGCCTTACGTAAAATGTCGAAGACCCCACCATTTCAATATTCTGGTATGAGGGCTAGAAATAACAGATCATTTTGAGATCTAGACTCTTTTTCCTTTAAGATTGGCCTGTGCTCCATAAAGAGACAGACATAATTTTGGAAATTTGCTTTCTTGGCACTGATGTGTTTGCTGAGTCAAGTCCTGAATTTTTAGAATGAAACTAACTATTGCCATGAGTTGAAAGTTGGGGAGGAAGAACATTTCAATCATTTTTGGGTTAGGAAGAAAATCCAAGTTGACATTTCTCATGGATTTTTACTGTTTTTTTTTTTTTTTAAATAGCTATTTCCCTTTTAATCTTTGCAACATAATATGAATGATTTGAATACATTTTTGCAGCTGTACAAAAATAACCCTGCCTATGGTACTATGTTAATTTGTTACTGGCTTTGCGATTTAGAAGATTTGATTATTTCAAACTCCACAGCCTCTATGATGTCCTCCAATGATCCCTGCCTCCTGATATTCACACCTTTGTGCAGTCTGTTCCCAGGTCTGTGTGACCAATAGCCTAATGCCGGTGTGTCACTTCCAGGATAAGGTTATAAAAGTCCACCTTCTGTCCTAGTCATCCTTTCTATTCTCTCTCTTGGATCTCTTGCTCTGGGGGAAGCTATGCTGCGAGCAGTACTGTGGAGAGGCACACACAGTGAGGAACTGAAGCCCCCTGCTGACAGCCATGTGAATGAGCTTGGAAGAGTATCCTCTGGACCAGTCAAGCTGTAGATGACTGCAGACCCACTAACACTTTGCAGAGGTGTGAGAGATCGTGAGTCAGAACCACCCAACTAGGCCACTCTTGGATTCCTGACCCACAGAAACTGTCAGATAATAAATGCTTATTGTTTGAAGCCAATAAGACTGGGGTTACTTGTTACACAGCAATAAATAACTGATGCAAACTGGCAACATAAGATTGGTTCATCATCCATCCACCCATCCACCCACCCATCCACCTACCCATCCACCCATCCACCCACCCATCCACACATCCATTCCTCCCTCCCTCCCTTCTTCCCTCCCCTCTCCCATTTGCTCACTCTTTATGCTTTCAACAAATGTTTGAGGGCCTACTATTTCCCAGGAACAGTACTTGATGATTAGGATGCTGAGATGATTGCCACAATCCATGCTTCGAAGGAGCAAAATATCTAGTTGTCTTCAGCAAAACAATAGTTGAATTCTACTTTGTCACTTTCCTAGTATTAAATTTGAATTCTAGAAGTAAATATCTAAGAAAGATTTTATTTTTCTGTACCTTTCCTTTTTTATATTCCTCATGCTAATTCTAAAAAAGAAACAATCAACATCCGTTTAAACCATATTTGATCTATACTAGAAAACTGAATTTTAGATGAAATTAATGCAAAGCATATTTTATGGCATCAGCATTTATAAATTATGTAATACTTTAAGTGGATTATTTGTCTTCACTGTTTACATTTTTTCCCCTGATTATATGAATTTTTCTGAAAACAAAAAGGTACTAAGGAATTTAAGAAAGAAAATGAGACTTGAGCCAAATAAATAGTAATATTGATAGAGTGCTTTCTCTATGCCATACTCTGTGCTAAGCAATTTATGTACATTTCTTTTATTAATCCTCACAAGGAATTGTAAGTATTATCCCTATTTTATGGATAATGAAACTAAGATTTAGAATAGTTAATTAGGAATGAAGTCCAAAAATCAGTAAGAATTGGAGGTGAATTTCAAATGCAGATTTCAAGCTCTTAGCTGCTCTGTTGTGCATATGTTTATATATGGCTGTGTACCAACATGCAGTACCATGCTTCGGGATATATAGTTTGGCTAGGAGACATTCACTTATGTGTGTACACAGAGCCCTTAAGTGTGGTTTGGCCAAATTTGTATCAGAGTATCATGGAAGCTGCAATTGTCAGAACTTTAAAGGGTGTATCTTATTAAATCTTATTAAATCCTGTACAACCCAAAGGAAATTTTTTTCTACTTCCCTTACAAAGGTACTGAAGATGAAGAAAAAAGAATAGAAAATACCAGATTAGAGAACTTAACAAAAATTTACTTTATCTCATAACATTTTAATTACTGTTAGGAAAGGAGGCTGAGATGAGTGAGAACAGGGGGCACCTGTTCTGCTGAGAGGAGAACAAATTGCCTTTTATTTTGTTTTATTTTATTTTATTATTTTTTGAGACAGGGTCTCACTGTGTCACCCAGCTGGAGTGTAGTGGCATGATCATAGCTCACTCCAACTCCTGGGCCCAAGTGATCATCCCATCTCAGCCTCCCAAGTAGCTGGGACTACAGGTGTGCCCCACCACACCTGGGCTGCCTTACTTTTAATCTTCATAAAAGTGTAGTTGGTACCCACCGGGGGATGGGGGGTAGTATACTAGTGAAGTGGGTTGGAGAACAAGACTTCATTGATTGGCTCTGGCTTTCGTAGGAGCACCGCTGTCTTTCATATGTTTAACTTTGGTCAAGTTGCCGGAACTCATTTGAGCTTATTTTCCCTATATAAAATAAGAATAAAACAAACATGTTTTGGTGTTTTTCTGAGGATTAAGTGTATGTGTATATGTGCCTAATAAATGTTGACGTTGAATAGCTGAGTATCTGACTGGGCTTCTCTCGATATTTTTCCCCTTGTTGTTCTTCATCACTATTCTTATTGTTAGCAGCTGATCTCACCCAGTCCTAACCCTTCGGGGGGATCATAATGATCATAATGATTCTGGCAAAAATACATGATATTTTGGACTGACTAGAAACTGCAAATAAAAGTTAGGAAGCGAAATGGGAAGATCACACAGTGCCTACTGCCCAGAAGAAGTTTACATAATAGAAACAAAGTTAAAAGGAATACCTAATTAATTAATTTATTGTTATTTAAATAAAGGAAGAAGCATGTGTATGTCACAGGCGTACGTCTTAGACATAGGAACCTGACTGCATCAGAAAATATTTAAAATTAGCAAGATGTAGTCAGTTAAGCAGCAAAATTTCTTCTGCTGAATATTTTCTAAAACATATTCTCTGCTCCTTTCTCACAATAGTTAACAATTTGAATTAGCAAAAATGGCTTTACGTCATAAACCTCTTTCCATGGTCTTCTCTCCTTCACCTTCTTTTCTGCTGCTAGTGTGTGTGGACTTCCTGTCTGCTCTCCTCTGTCCCTGTCAGTTTTTCAAGTGAGAGATAAGAACTGCTTTGCAATGTGAGGTGGCAGAATTAGGGACCAGTTAGGCTGCCAGGCTGGAGAAAGGTGGGCCTGAGCAAGCCTTGCCCAAGCACCTCCTTTCTTATTTCCTAGAGTAGTCTGTTCCCCTTTGCTAGCTCTCTCGTCCCTGGCTAAGAGCTTGTCCCATTTGCCTTTGGATTTTATCATCTGCTCCTTCTTGCTGAGGTACAACATCATTATTACGTGTGCCCAAGAGGAAACTCTATTGAGTTCTTGGGGTGAAGCGGCGTAAGAAGTTTGCTCCTTAGGAAAAATAAAAATCTTAACTAGCTCTGGTCCTTGGCCACTGGTACAGAGGTGGAAGGAAGTAGAGCTGGTTGAAGTCCAGGGAAATGTGGCAGGCAGGAAGCTGGGAGGGCTTCTCCCAGCGGGATGCAGGAAGGCTTCTGTGTCTTATGGAAGTGATGATGTGCCCGAGTCTGCTTCATGAGTCTTTGTAGATGATAACAGGGCTCCTGTGAGCCCTCAGGTTGTTCATGGTTTGGTTTCTTTGAGTTGCATGAAAATATGTGCTTGACTTGGATGTAGATTTTATTTCTTTTCAGGGTGGAGGGTTGCAGACAGTAGAGTATGTTGGCTGCCAGCTCGGAGTGACTGCCAGGGACAGCTGAAAGGGGAAATTTAACGAGAATGCTGAGGCCTGAAGTGCTTCAGGGAGCATTTCAAATTGCATCTCTTTAGAATCAGATGGTCTCCAGAGATGATAATGAGTTATGAGAGGTGCCAGGGTTTGTTTTCTTCAGGCTCAACATCATTTAAGACCATAAGCCATAGACCCTTAAGGAGTGAAGCACAGTTCTACATTGGACCCACCTTCTTCAAGATCTGAGGCTTAGTGGGCCTTTTAAATAATGATTCATTGAATTTTGTAGTTCATGGTTTTATTTATTTATGTTTGAGACGGAGTCTCGCTCTGTCGCCAGGCCGGAGTGCAGTGGCGTGATTTTGGTTAACTGTAACCTCCGCCTCCTGGGTTCAAGTCATTCTCCTGCCTCAGCCTCCCGAGTAGCTGGGACTACAGGTGTGCACCACCACGCCTGGCTAATTTTTATGTTTTTAGTAGAGACAGGGTTTCACCATGTTGGCCAGGATGGTCTCAATATCTTGACCCTGTGATCCGCCCACCTCAGCCTCCCAAAGTGCTGGGATTACAGGCGTGAGCCACTGCGCCCGGCCTATTTGTTTATTTATTTTAAACTGATCTATCTGTAGTTTTAGAATGCAGCTGATCCTTAACCACACTGTGGCAAGTATTCATTATTCTTTGAATGTTCTCTTGGTGGCAAACATGACCAGTGAGACTTAATGTATCTGACTCTTGCTATAAACATGCTGTGTAACAAATTTCCCTGGAACCCATAACCTACAACAATAAGGATCTCATTCTCTCAGTCACAGCTTTGTAGGGTGGCTTTACTTAGGGTGTGGGTTGGCTGATGTCAGCTCCAGAGTGTAGGGTTGGGTTCAGATTTGTTCCATTTATTTCTGGAGTATAGGGATGCTGTAAAGAATTGTGAGCAATGGTTCAGTCCACCATACCATATTAAGCTTTCCTGATTCTTTTTTTTTTTTTTAATAAAACTGTAAAGTATACCTCACATAAAATTTACCACTTTTGCCACTTTTGTGTGTACACTTCTGTGGCATTAGTTATGTTTACATTGTTGTGCAGCCATCACCACCATTCCTCTCCACAACTTTTTTGTCTTCCCAAACTGAAAGTCTTTATCTATTACATATTAAGTCCCCTCTTCCTGGTACCCCCAACCCTTGGCAACCACCATTGTACTCTCTAGCTCTATGAATTTAATTATTCTTGGTACCTCATATAAGTGGACTCATACAATATTTGTCCATTTGTGATCGGCATAGTTCACTTAGAAAATGTCTTCAAGGTCATTCACACTGTAGCATATGTCAAAATAGTCTTCTTTTTTAGAGCTTAATAAATATTCTACCATGTGTGCGCACCTCGTTTTGTTCATTCATTCATCTGTTGATGGACAGTGAGTTGCTTCTGTTTCTGATCCTTTGTCACTGATTCCCATTTATCCTATGGGTGGAACCATCTGAGTTGGATTAATGATTTTCACCAACCAAGACCCTGAGCGCAATCACATTCATTCCTTTATTCAACAAATACTTATTAAGCCCCCACTGTATGCTGGCAACTGTTCTAAAGGAGCTCGAATGCTCTCAGCACTTAGAGCTGTGCTATTCTATTAGGTGGTTGAGGGTTACATGTGCCTATTTAAATTGAATTGATGAAAGTCAAATACAAATTTTTAAAATGCAGTTCTTCGATAATAGGAGCAGTATTTCAGGTGCTTAATTGCCACATATGGCTAGTGGCTGCTGTTTTGGACAGCACATGATGGATATATTCTTGCAGAAAGTTCTGTCGGACAGCACTGACTTAGAGGGTTTAGGGAAAGCCCTATAGCAGTAGTAAAGAGCAACAACTGTCTCCTTAAACCATAAGCTTATGAAAGTCACCTTGTGAGTGCAAGCGTGCTGTAGATATTCAGCTACATTTGAGCCAAAAGCTAGGCAGTTAGAGTCCTTCCTCAGCACTTAGGAAGGTGAATGAGCAAGCAGTTCAGTTTCTCCCAGGTCAGTGGCAATTTTATCCCCATAGGGAGCACTTGGCAATATCTGGAGATATTTTTGGTTACTGCAACTAGGAGGAGGGAGAGTGGAGGAGAGGGATACTGATAAACATTCTACAATGCACAGGACAGCCACCTCCAGTCCCTAACACAGAACCATACCAGCCAAAATGCCAGTAATTCCAAGCTTGAGAAATACCTCCGCTCCCGGTGAAATGGTTGTAGATAACGGCTAGGAACTGTGAGAGCAATGTTTTGTGACATGTGGAAGAAGCTACTGTACAGTGAGAGGAGATGAAGCCATGAAGATGGAGAGAGTCTCCCCACAGTGTTCAAGTCTTCTCTTCCCTTGTTCTCCAGGCCAGTCTCAGTTCTTCCCTTGAGTTCTGTGAAGGACCTCAGTGTGATAATAACTTTACTCTTTCTGTTGAATTACTTTGAGCTGGGTGTTAGTCTTTTGCTAAATGTTCCTGATATAGCAAATTATGTAGCAAGTCCTTCTTTTAATTGCATCCCATGTAAAACTTGGTCTGCAAATATGCTCTCTGACTACCTTGGATTTAAGGTAGTCTCATCAAATGTTTAGCACAAGATTAGCATTTAATTGCATCAAACTTACAGGGATGTTATGACTAAATTTCAAACAAACCGTTATATTTCCTATGAATAAAAGGTTATTTTAAATGGTCTGATGTAGAATATTTGTATATATTTAATTTAAAGTGAGAAAATTGTAGAATTACAAAATTCAATCAGTATAAAAAAGAGTATAGAGTGAAAAGTGTCTGATGTCCTCCAGGTTCTTGTTCTAGAATTGTTTACACATATACAAGTATACTTTTTCCCCTCCTTTCTCTCACTGTCCTTTAAAAAATATAGCCTGTATATATTACATAGCGAATGTGCGTGCATACACACACACACACCTTAGTTTAAAAATGATATGTGTATATGACTTTCTTCTCCTTTTTTTCACTTCATGTTTACAGCTCCATTTTAGAGCTCTTTTTCCATCAGCACCAAGATGGATTCCATTCTTTTCAGTGACTTGGAGTTTACCTTTGAATCAGTGTTCCGTATGTAATTCATTTAGCCAGTCCTCTGCTAATGAGCGTTAAGGTTCTTTCCAGCCTTTTGTTTTTGCAAATAATGCTGGAATGCGTAATATATCCTTGCATTTTGATCTTTGTGCACATATAATTGTATTTGTAAAAGAAAATCCCAGTAGTGGACTTTTCTAGTTCAAAAGGTGGACACATTTCATGTTTCTGTTAGATATTGCCAAATTGCCCTTTCAAAAAGATGCATCATTTTTCACTTTGCCAACTGTATATGAATATGCCTAAAATTTAATCCCCTTTCTTACCGTATTTTTCTTTCCACTTCTCTCTCCAACTTACTTGCTTCCCTTAGACCTAGTCTAGAAACTGTCAGGCTTTCAGTTCAGGGGTTTATCTCATTACATTCCATACAGCACCAGTCATAGGAGCATTTGTGAAAGACACAACCTGTCTCCTTTGAGAGCACTGCGTCAGTTTCCTCCTTGACTCCTGGTGGGGGGGCAGTGCCGCTGCAGACTCACCCCTTCTCCCCTTTAATCGCTGGCTCAGCTTCACCTGGATGAATTCCCCTTCCTCACTCTTCCTTCCCTTCCATCCCCTGGGAGGCCTTTAAGAGCTGGTACTCATCTATAGAGCCTGAGAAGTTGAAATCTGTTAACTTGCCTTGGGTGCTTGCCAGTGCTTAAAGGCCTGGTTGGACCACTGCATTCTTTGTCTTTGTAGGAGAAGCCATATCTGTTTGCATGTACAGTGTCAAGAAATGTTTCCTGTCGACTGCTTTGGCCTGGCATTTCCATTAACACTTTCAATTGGGAGATGGTTTCTGTAGCTTAACTGGCAGAGGACCCAGTTTTACAGCCCATCTGCTTCTCTCTCTTTCTCAGCCATTGGCCCCGGTTGGGGCAACCTATAACTTGAATCTGTGGCCTATAGAGTTTAACTGGGATACTTTTTGGAGGGGAGGCAGGTGGGGGTGGGGAAATCCTTTCACCGTGACATTATTGGCCTAACCCTTTTTTTCAGTACGCTTCCATTTTTGAGGAGAAAATGACATTCTGGGCTTTTCCTTGCTGTCTTCCCAATGTTTTCTTACGAAAAATTGTAAACATACAGCAACGTTGAAAGAATTTTGTAGCAAACAACTGTATGTCCGCTACTTAGATTCTGCCACTGACATTTTACTGTGCTGTTTTATCACATAGCTGTCCATCTGTCTGTCACTGTCTACCTTTTTGGGCTTTTTCAGTGATGTTTCTCCAGCATTTCAAAGGCACCATGGTATGAGTAGTTAGGAATATGTGCTATGGTGCCAGATTGCCTAGGTTTGAATCCTGGCTCTACTGTCCACTAACCCTGTGACTCTGGGCAAGTTGCTGAGCCTCTTTGTGCCTCAGTGTTGTCATCTGTGTAATGGAAATCATGATAGTGCCAACTTCATAGAGTTTTGTGAGATTAAATGTATTAATACATGTACGGCATTTAAAACAAAGGTTACTGTATATTAACCATTTGGTATATGAAAGAGAGTAACTGCTAAAGTAATGTTCATTTCATGGATTAAAAAAACTAATTTAATAGGTTTCGTGGATTTTAGGGAGAAGCAACTGTGTGCCTGGTACTGTGCCAGACATTTTATGTACACTGCCTCATTTCATCTTCAAAACCACCTTAAGCAGATTATCCTCACTTGCAGATGAGCAAGCTGATGCCTTGTAATTAGCAGCAATGGGGTTTGATCACAAATCTATTTTATTTCAATGGCTATAATCTCTAGGCTTTGGCCACGCCCCCCACTCTCCCCGCCTCCCACCACCGCCCACCTATCCTGGAGTGCAGTGTTGCCCTTGAACTTCTAGGCTCAAGCAACTCCTCCTGCCTCAGCCTCCCAATAGTTGTTCTTTCTCTTTTTGTCAGTCACAAGATGCAGAAATTTCAGGATTCTGTAAGGTGGCAGAGATTTCTGTGACTGAATAAAACAAATAGGTAGATGCACCTAATTATTATTTATTATTATTATTTTGGTGCAACTTTTAGCTATTGAAAAGTCAATCCTGCAGAAGAGAGAACACCTTGCTGTTATATGGAGCTTGGTAAAATACTCTCCCTTCTATTAGTATTTCTGATTCAGAGAGCTTTTGCTGTATGGGCTCTAACTGACTTAGCTGAATAGGAATTACCATGGGGTGTTTTGGCAGTGCCGTCATTGGTCACCTGTTTAGCTTCTGAGATGCTAGCAAATTACTCTTAGTTTGCTGTCCAAAATATTTTGTGGGAAGAAGGTTAGAAAATAGAAATAAGTATACTACTGATGCTATCTTATACATGGAAGTTTTGAGGAGAAGCCACACTCCAGTTGGTCATTTACACTAGGTTGTGACATTGATACCATCTTCTATCTCTGAGAAGCAGCCCATAGTAAGCAGTATAAAGAGGAGGATGAGTAGTGGGGCGTGGTGGCTCACATCTGTAATCCCAGCACTTTGGGAGGCGGAGGCAGGCAGCTCACTTGAGGTCAGAGTTCAAGATCAGCCTGGCCAACCTGGCAAACCCTGTCTCTTAAAAATACAAAATATTAGCTGGGCATGGTGGCGCATTCCTGTAATCCCAGCTACTAGGCAGTCTGAAGCAGGAATATTGCTTGAACTTGGGAGACGGATATTGCAGGGAGCCACTGCACTCCAGACTGGGCGACAGAGTGAGACTCCATCTCAAAAACAAACAAACCAAACCAAAACCAAACCAAAACAAAACAAAAAAACCAAAACCAGGGTGAAACAGCCCTCAGATTTTGTCTTCTCACTTGAATTCCTGCTTCAGTTCAAATTTATTCCTTTCCTCCTCTCCCATTAATCCTTTCTCAGTTCTTGAGATTACATCAAATAAGTCTCTATTAGGTGTTAATATGACTTCAGCACCCCTTAACATTTGCTAATTTTCCTTCCTAATTGAGAGACCATACCTTTTAATGGCAAGATTTTGCTTTCATTGTATTTTCTTTTAGTTACTTTATTTTTACGGTGGCTGGTTCTGCATGTCTATTCCTAGAGGTGATATAAAGGTTCCATTTAAAATATATTTAATTACATGAAAAGAAAGTGGTTTTAAAAAGGCTAAAGTGGAATAGTAGAAGTGGTACCCATATGTGGCAGAAGTCATGAGGCTGGGATGCAAATGATGGAAGTTCTTTTGAACACTGAATTAAATGATCCTCAGAGTTTGTATGTCTGGTCTCCATTGATAATGGATGCTCTGGGCAGATGGAACATTTAACAGATAGTTGCATCTGTTTTGAAGGTACTCAGTGGAAAGACATTTATACTCTACATCCGTTTCTTGGCTAAGACAAATATATGCAGTAGATTCTGACCACTTAGGAAAGTTTTAGAGCAAGGCTAATTATGCCCTGGGGCTTTGGCCAATGTGCTTGTCTTTATGAAAGAGTCCTTGGTATCATCAGCACCTAGAAGTAGATATGCATATGCATGTAGTTTCCAGAAGAGTTTCTTATTGAAATTCTTTCCGTTTCTTGTGTGGCCTGGTCATCCACAAAAAGGGGACTGTGTATCTGTTGGACTTGGGGGTGGCTTCCTAAGGCTGATGAACATAAAAACGGGGCATCCTCAGGGAGTCCCCTGAAAGTGAACCCAGGATACGCCTGAGGATTTGCATTATTTTTAGGGATTCTGGTCAGGGAGACAAAGGTGTGCAGCTGCTCAAAAAGTCTGAGTGGAGTTAGTGCTAAACAACCTGAAGTTTGGAGAGGCGTGGAAGTTAAGGGCAAGAGCCCTGTCTTGAAAAGAGAATCACATACTCACCAGTGATAACTTGTGGACAATTCATGGAGCTATGAGAGTGGGAGCAAATGAAAGAGATGGTGGTCCCCCCTACCACCCCCAAGATATATGAAAGGATATACCTTTCTTTCTGTCTCTGTAAGGAAGGAACCAGTGACTCACGCCCTGTGCTATGAAGAGTTCTTCTCTCTCTGATTCATTCACTCTCTGACCCATAGATGTAAGTCCCTGTTTGGAGTGTCAAGGTGATCTCAGATGACCTTTCTTTCTCCTTTGTAGGGCCTGATTTTGATATTTAGGGCTGCCATACTTCAGCAGGTGAGTGGTTTGGCTTCTCTCAAGTCTTAGTATTCTTTTTGTTTGTGGATCTCTGACGCTAAGGTAATTACTAGCGGCAGAGGTACACTGTGAATGAGACAGGGACAGGATATTGAAAGACAGGGCAGGGCAGTTGCTATGCTTAATGGGTTAAAATTGTGTTGGTTTCTCAGTCTTCAGGATGGTGGCTCAAAGCTTCCTTGCAAAAAATGTGATGCAGTAAAGATTAATGTTAACACCCTTAACAATTTTATTAGATGGACTAGGCTCACAGAGTCTAGTCCTGGCAGGACTCAGGAATCTGACTCACTGCCCTTCATTGGAAGCTTGGCTTAGTCATTTCCCAGCCTTGTGGTCGCAGACAAATTTCTTAATCATTATGAGATATATTTGTCTAACATATGAAAAAGTATTGACCTTCAGTCCACAGATATCATTAAGTACCACTCTATCCCTGGTATTGTACCAAATCTTGAGATAAATAAGTGTATAAAACAAGCAAAGCTCTCTGCCTTTATGAAGTTCTTCTCCTGTTTTGGGAGTGTTGTGTGATTTCAAGTAAAATAGTGCATATTAAAGGAGTTGGCATAGGGCCCAATTTTAGAATCATGTAAGAATTACTATTGAAAAGTTACAAACTGCCCATACTACATTAGATTGTCATTTTATTTATTTATTTATTTGTTTAGAAACTGAGTCTCACTTTGTCACCCAGGCTGGAGTACAGTGGCGCGATCTTGGCTTACTGCAGTCTCCGCCTCCTGGGTTCAAGTGATTCTCCTGCCTCAGCCTCCTGAGTAGCTGGGACTATAGGCGTGTGCCACCATGCCCAGCTAATTTTTCTGTTTTTAGTAGAGACGGGGTTTCACCATGTTGGCCAGGATGGTCTGGATCTCTTGACCTCGTCATCCACCCACCTTAGCCTCCCAAAGTGGTGGGATTACAGGCATGAGCCACTGCACCTGGCCGAGCTACAATTTTTTTTTTTTTTTTTTTGAGACAGAGTCTCGCTCTGTTGACCAGGCTGGAGTGCAGTGGTGTGATCTCGACTCACTGCAACCTCCACCTCCTGGGTTCAAGCAATTCTCCTGCTTCAGCCTCCCGAGTAGCTGGGACTACAAACGCCACTCCCAGCTGATTTTTTTTTTTTTTGTATTTTATCAGAGAGGGATTTCACTGTGTTGACCAGGCTGTTCTCAAACTCTTGAGCTCAGGCAATCCGTCTGCCTTGGCCTCCCAAGCTGCTAGGATTACAGATGTGAGCCACTGCGCCTGGCCAGATTGTCATTATTTTAAGAGCAGAACTCTCTGAACAAATTACTTCATTGTTTTATATGCAGTGTTTACAAAAAAAACTCATCTTGTTTTAACTTTTTTTTCCTGTTTTTTTCTTCACCGACTCTTGAGATAAAACCTAATTTCTCTGCTCATTTTGCTGTGACTTTCTTTTCCTTTTCTTTTCTTTTTTCTCTTCTTCTTCTTCTTTTTTTTTTTTTTTTTTTGAGACAGAGTCTTGCTCTGTTGCCCAGGCTGGAATGTAGTAGCATGATCTCTGCTCACTGTAACCTCCGCCTCCTGTGTTCAAGTGATTCTCGTGTCTCAACCTCCTGAGTAGCTGGGATTACAGACATGCGCCACCACACCCAGCGTTTTTAGTAGATACGGAGTTTCACCATGTTGGCCAGGCTGGTATTGAACTCCTGACCTCAAGCAATCCACCTACCTCGGCCTCCCAAAGTGCTGGGATTACAGGAGTGAACCACCACACCTGGCCTGTGTCATGACTTTCTAATGGACGTTTTGATGTAACAAAGCTGATCTTCCTAAATAACCAAGTTGGAAAGTACGTTCATTGTGTGTGGAGGAACTGTAGTACACTTGAAAACTACAATTCAGAGTAATGTCCATGAGAACAAACAGTCCAAATATGCTTTCTTCTTGTCTTAAAACTACTGATATGACAAAGATAGGAGGAGACAAACCACTTCTTCATGAAGACTGTGCCCAGTCACTTCATGGAAACTGTCCCAATTTAGAAGTAGCTTTTTCCAAAGCACTTAGCTGATTTGCTCAGGTGGCTCCCAGACTTTTAGCTCTAACCAAGCAATTTGCTGTAAACTTCTTTCTTCTCAGCACAATGGAACATTCATGATGTTTATCTGGCAGAAACTTTATTAAGAGAAGCCTGACAGGAAGGTCAGGGGGAAGAGGAATGGAATCTGTCTTTATTGGAAAGTTTGTGTCTTGAAACGTGTAAAATGACACGAATGGATGTGGTTCTGTGATACCACTTCACCTCCTGACTGCGTTGAATGCAAGGAATCCTGTTTTCTGCAGAATGCCTTGGTAAGGCACTATCTAGGCACTCACTAGACCTTTAAAAATAAATCGTTAGTTTCTCCAAGCGGGCTTCATTTTAGTATTATTTTCTAAGATACCCCGCATACCGTGTACTTAAGGGTCTTCCTATGTTGAATGCACAAATGATTTTTCAGTGGATTTTTGGGGGTTTTTTACATATTTTCCTTAGTTTACATGAGGACTCTTTATTATACTGATCATCTATCCAGTTAACAGTGTACAGTTCAGTTATGCATGTTCGATGTTGCATAAAGAACTGGAGTTGAAAATAACAGTTGTAGTTACCACCTAGGAAGGGAGGGGATGAATAACTGAATGAATTCAAAGAGGTGAGGGGAAGTGCATTATGGGTAAGCAGTACCAAGCTCAAGGTGACTTACTTCTCTAGATTTGTGTTAACTAATTCTTTGACTGGACAACCTAGGAAGGGAGGGGATGAATAACTGAATGAATTCAAAGAGGTGAGGGGAAATGCATTATGGATTAGTAGTACCAAGCTCAAGGTGACTTATTTCTTAGGTTTGTGTTGACTAATTCTTTGACTGGACAGAGACCAGTTCGTTTCCTGGCTGTTTGTCCTATCTTTAATGCATTGCAGTAAGTAGGAATAGCCTGTTGCAGGGGTACACCAGATGGACACAGGAATGTCCCCTTCTGCCTTCCCCTCTTACCCCTAGATGAATGGTGTCATGGAAATTCAAAGGTTATTCTGGGATTTCATGTTAGTTGAAAGCAAGTTTACTTATTTTTCATTTGGCATATCAATATTTGCAGGCCTGCCATTTCAGGCTGGTTTGTGCTCTGTATTGCCTATAGCATAGAAAAGACAGATGAACTTATAGCTTAGAGCCAAGGTACAGAAAGTTATTAAGAGTGATGTCTTGTTAATAGACAAGGAAGGAATCTATTTAACTGGGGTATCTCAACTCATTTCTGAGGATTTCTTTTCTTTGTGGCCATATAGGAGCAAGGATGGTGAAATTATATGGAAACAAATGAGGGGAAATTACAGACAGAAATGGAAGAGTTGAAAGGAAGGAAGGGTAACAAGAGCCCACCTCCCTGCAGTCTGCTCAAGGGAAATCTTGTGCAATTTGTGTGGACAATGAGATTTATAATTTTGGCTTCAAGCCTGTGTGACTTTCTCCTCTCTGATTATAGGAAAAAATATTATAATTAAATTAGGATTAGGCACTTTTTCACCTCTTCAGTGTCCTTCCATAGGACAGACATCCTTTTTGTTTGTTGACCACAGGTACTAGTGACATCCTAGTTTTCTTGGAATTGTTTGTACTTATTGCTTTATTAGAAATCACTCTATAGTCAGATGTCTGCCCACCCTTCTTCAGTTCTTTCCCCCCAAGATGTCAAAACCCTGGTGAGGAATCTGTGAAATGTGAACTATGACTTGGTTGTATAAGGTTCAGTGAAACAGCTGGAGGTTTTCCCAGCAGAAGGCTAAAGCAGAATTGTCTAGACATCACTTTTTTCTTATCTAGTCAAGCTTTTCTGGGAGCTTTTCCACATGAGGAATCCAGGCTCAAAGGAAAATCAGTTTGACTGGCTAAAAGCTCATCTGGCAAGTTTAAATCACTCCTGAAACGTACAGAGCTGCAGTCTTTGGTTTGACACGAACAGAAAGATGCTTGTCTCTGTTGTTGCTAGTATTAAAAGAGAATTTATTGGCTGGGTGCAGTGGCTCATGCCTGTAATCCCAGCACTTTGGGAGGCCGAGGTGGGCGCATCATGAGGTCAGGAGATTGAGACCATCCTGGCTAACACAGTGAAACCCCATCTCTACTAAAAAATACAAAAACATTAGTCGGGTGTGATAGCGGGTGGGGTGCCTGTAGTCCCAGCTACTCGGGAGGCTAAGGCAGGAGAATGGCGTGAACCCGGGAGGCAGAGCTTGCAGTGAGCCGAGTTCGTGCCACTGCACTCCAGCTGGGCGACACAGCAAAACTCTGTCTCAAAAAAAAAAAAAAAGAAAAAAAAAATTTATTCATTTGTCCATTAAGACATTAGGATGGGCGTGGTGCCTTATACCTGAAATTCCAGCACTTTGGGAGGCTGAGATGGGAGGATTACTTGAGTCCAGGAGTTTGAGACCAGCCTAGGAAACATAGGGAGACCTTGTTTCAATAATAATAAATCTTCTACTCCTCCTCCTCCTCCTCCTCCTCCTCCTCCTCCTCCTCCTACTACTACTACTAATAGATTGCCGGGATGGTGGCCCATGTCTGTAGTCCCAGCTACTCAGTAGGCTAAGGTGGGAGGATCTTGAACCCAGGAGGTAGAGGCTACAATGAGTTAAGATCACGCCACTGCACTCCAGCCTGGGTGACAGAGCAAGACCCTGTCTCAAAAAAGGAAAAACCAAAATAACAAAAAAGAGCATCACTCACTCACTGTGCACAGACATAGTGCCTTGCCCTGGGGAATCAGTGATAGGTAGAAAAATGATGTTCTTTGTACTGAATTAAATCATTGTATAGCTAAGAGGATAAAGACAACTTGAGTAAAGGACAAGTAGGAAAGGAATAATGTCCTAAGGGTGTAGAAGACAAAGGATGCAACAGAGAGGAAGTAGAAATCAGAGAACGAAGTAACCTTGAGATGAGCCTGAGATATTTTTGAAATTTAACCAAATGAAGGGGCTGTCAAGCGAAGCTAGTTCAGAGTCCCAGGATTTGTATCTTTCGGAGTGACTGTGCCCCTCAGAAACTTCCAGAGAGTTGTAGAGCTCATTCAGGCTTTGGCTTTGGCAGTTGTAAGAAGCACTAGAATTCTTTCTACCCTGGACAAGGGGCAAAATGTGCGTTTTTTTTTTTTTTTTTAGATACAGTCTTGGTCTGTTGCCCAAGCTGGAGTGCAGTGACATGATCTCAGCTCACTGCATCCTCTGCCTTCAGGGTTCAAACGATTCTTGTGCCTCAACCTCCCGAGCAGCTGGGACTACAGGCACACACCACTGTGCCCAGCTAATTTTTGTATTAATAGAGACAGGGTTTCATTATGTTGGCTAGGCTAGTCGCAAACTCCTGGCCTCAAGTGATCCTGCTGCTTTGGCCTCCCAAAGTGCTGGGATTACAGGCCTGAGTTCCCCCGCCCGGCTAAACGTGTTTTTTTGCTCACGAGCACCATGGGCATCAGCTTTTAACCTCCGATATATGGGCCATATTACCCGGAACTCTGTTGTCTTCTGTACGACTGTTGGAAGTTAAGTCTACCCATGCGGATAAGGACATTTAATCACACAGTAACCCCGGTTTCTCTTACGAACCACTGCAGAGTATGCCCAGTTTTTACCCAGTCTCAGGCTATTTTCGGTCAAGACATGAAGTGACTTTGTCACTGCAGTAAACCCTAGGCACTGTGCAGGTAAGCCTCTTCTTGAGATGGATTGCATGCATACCTTTTTGATGACACAATAAGCAGGTCTTTATTTTTGTGAACAGAGTTTAAAATGCTGCTGAGTTGAACATTGGAGGGTGAAGGGATTTCCCCATAGAGTTGTTCCTGCATGTTAAGAATATTGAGCTAAATTTAGAATGTCTTATACTGTACCTATTTTTTCCTGTGTAAGTCTCAAAAACTTGATTTAGACTTTAAGGCTTTATGAATGTTCCTACGGTTTTGTTTTAAGAGGGAGGAAAAGGGAAGGAGAGGGAGGTCATTTGATTGAGAAGGGCATAAATCACAGTGGATGAGTTATCACAGTCAACCCACTTGGATAACACCAGCTCAGTCAAGAACTAGGCCAGGCATGGTGGCTCATGCCTGTAATCCCAGCACTTTGGGAGGCTGAGGCGGGTGGATCACCTGAGGTCAGGAGTTCGAGACCAGCCTGAACAACATGGCGAAACCCTGTTTCTACAAAATTAGCTGCATGTGGTGCCACATGCCTGTCATCTCAGCTACCTGGGAGGCTGAGGCAGGAGAATCATTTGAATCTGGGAGGCAGAGGTTGCAATAAGCCAAGATCACACTACTGTACTCCAGCCTGGGCAATAAGAGCAAAACTCCATCTCAGAAAAAAAAAAAAAAAAAAAAGAAACTAAAACATAATAGCAACCAGGAAGCCCCCTGGCAGACTCACTCCCTGGTAACCATTGTCCTGACCTCTATTCCCATTTGCTCGTTTTGGAACTTCATACAGATAGATTCACTCAGTATGGATTCTTTTATGCCTGTGTTCATTTCCTCAACATTGTATTGAGATTTGTCCATGTCGCATGATGTAGCTGTAGTTCATTCCTTTTTATTTTTTATTTTTATTTTTAGTTTTAGTTTTTTTGAGATGAGGTCTTGCTCTGTTGCTGAGGCTAGAGGCTAGAGTGCATTGGTGCAGTCACGGCTCATTGCAGCCTCCACTCCCAGGCTCAAGCGATCTTCCCATCTCAGCCCCCCGTGTAGCTGGGACTATAGGCGTGTGCCACCATTCTCGGCTAATTTTTGTGTGCTTTTTTTTTTTTTTTTGTAGAGACATGGTTTTGCCATGTTATCCAGGCTGGTCTTGAACTCCTGGCCTCAAGTGATCTGCCCATCGAGGCCTCCCAAGGTACTATATTATAGATGTGAGCTAGTGTGCCCAGCCCATTTTGATTTCTGTGTAATATTATAGCATGCATATATCTACATTTACTCATGTGCCCTACTTTTGATGAGATTTGTGTTGCTTGTAGTTTGGACTATTACAAATTATGATACTTTATGGTATATACTATGCCTTTTGGTATATATGTATTTTCATTTCTCTAGGGTATGCCTCAGAGTGGAATTGTAGGATTGGGTTAGACTATGCATTTTTCTAATCCCAATAACATAATTTTTTTTTCTGAGAAGGATTCTCACTCTGTTGCCCAGGCTGGAGTGCAGTGGCGCGATCTCGACTCACTGCAGCTTCTCCCTCCAAGATTCAAGCGATTCCCCTGCCTCAGCCACCTGAGTAGCTGGGATTACAGGTGTGTGCCACCATGCCCAGCTAATTTTTTGTGTATTTTTAAAATAGAGATGGGGTCTCATCATGTTGGCCAGGCTGTTCTTGAATTTCTGACCTCAAGTGATCCTCCCACCTTAGCCTCCCGAAGTGCTGGGATTGCAGGTGTGAGCCACCATGCCCTGCCTTCAATAGATAATTTTAAACAGTGTTCCAGCTCTTCCAGTTTATGTTACCACGAGTAGTCTATGGGTTTCCATTATTTAACGTCCTTGCCAGCACTTGGTATTGATGATCTTTTAATTTTAGCCACCTGAAAGTATGCCTACTTTGAGTTTTTAAAATTACTGTGTTTCATTGTAAAGAAATATGAGTGAGGTTTAGAGCCAGAAACCATGAATGAGTTTAGCTTAAACCCTGGTTGAAGTAAACCTAGGTGATCATTTGAATCCTCAACTGAAGGTGAGGCCATTTTGTTCGACCTCACCCTACAGAATCTCACACACCAGGGTCCAAATCCTGGTGGCAAGCTATGCAAACCTACACAGTTATTTACCTCTTTGAGACTCAGTCTCCTGATCTGCAAAGGGATGTCATTTTAAATTCCTCACCGAGTTGGTATGAAGAGTCCATCAGTCATTCCACCAAAAAGCACTTAGTTCCTGGCCCATAGTTATTATCAAAAAGAAGTTACGAGGTTGCTCTGAGTCACAGGAAGAAGTGGCTGGCTACATTGCTGTAGAATACTCGTATATTTATTTTAGTTTATCTATTTTTAGGGGAAACAAAGTTATTTCACCCAGAGCATTAAACGTCAAAAGTTGATATATCCTTTCTGGAACTGCCTTGTTTGTTTGATGTCCGGGCGTCTCTGTATGTTTTGAAGGCTGGCATGTTTATGGCTGAGCAGAACCATAAACACTCCTTGGGCCCAGGGCTGCTCTGGATTTGTGTATATTTGATACACGGGCAGTGGAGAAGGAAATCGTCTTCAGCTTGTGTTTTGACACAGAGAAGTTTTGCTTTTCCTTTATCTGCTCTCTGCATCCTCCACCGAAAACAAACAGAACACCCCGGCGTGGGTAAATATTGTTACTGGCAGCCTCAGTGGTGGTGTTTTCCCCTTTGCTACAATTGCAGAGAGACTGAGAGTGGCATTGTAGAAGATCCACAGTTGTCATTCTCATACTTCAACCAGAACTATAGCAGTTCTGGAAATGAAAAAGTGAAGTAAAGAAAAATTACACGATGTATATATATATTTTTTTTCCCAAGGGAAATTGTAAGGCATTTCAAGGACGGAAAGGCAAAAATGTTATATGGTTTTGCATTTCTTCTCCTAGCACCCATATTTATCATGCCCCCACTCCTGAGCCTTAGGATAGATAGACTATTCAAAGACAACTGAGCTTCATTCCACGTGGGTTATTTGGCACCTTCCCTCTGAGCCTTCTCCTGCTTCATTTGCCCTGCTCAGTGAAACTCAGAATCGAGGTGCAACTGGTCTAGGAGGCTAGGAGAGGTGTAACCACTTATTATGTAGCCACTGAGAGTTTGGCCTGGTGGAATTTCATTTGAAATTAATTACGTTTATTTATTTATTCAGTTTTAAGAGACAGTGTTGTCCAGGCTGGCCCTGAACTCCTGGGCTCAAGTGATCCTCCTGCTTTGGCCTCCCAAAGTGTTGGGATTACAGGCATGAGCCACTATACCTGGCCAAGGTTATTTTTTATTAGCTTAAAAAGTTATTTTCCTCTAATGTATTTTCTTCACTTCCCACCTCCTCCCTGTCTCTGTCTTTCTCCCCATCTCTCATTCTCTCTTTCTGTCTCTGTCTCTCTCTTTCTTTCGGGAGGTAAGCAAGGGAAGAAAGACCAGATGAGAGAGGTTAAAACTGCCGGGCTCTGATTTCACAAACAGGACTGGATCCCTCCGTGTAGTCTCTTACTAGCTGCATGATTTTGAGCAAATTCCTTCATTTTTCTAAGTCTCAATTCTTTCATCTCTCAGTGGAGGTAACAATTGTACCTGATTTGTTATGAGGGTTATATTGAGAAGGACAAATGTCAGAATTTGCACAAATACCAACAGCTGCCCTTACCTGGCACTTACTTCCTCAGTGCCAGGCACTGTTCTGAGTACTTGCTTGGTATATATCCCAACAGCCCTGTGGGTTGGGGCCAGTGGTTTATAGGTGAAGAAGCTGAGCAAAGAGTGTTTAAGAAACTTGACTAAGATTCCTCCAGCAACAAGTGGCAGAGCTGAGACTCGAGTGCGAGGTGGTGTAGTCCCGAGTTGAGGTCCTCTGTTGCAGCACTGCCATTTCCCCACTGTGCCTCCTGATAACACACCCTGCCCCTCCTCCTCTTCTCTGTAGGTAACTGTTTCACAGTTTGGCATAACTTCCTATGTAATCTGAAGCAACAAACCTGGGGTCAGACACTCCACTGCCTGTGTATCTTGCCTGTTTCTGGATCCGCCGTGTCACAGACATTTTCCATGTCAGTGCCTTCGGCTGTACCCAGGTAAAAAATTAACCACCTTGGTGAGCGCTGTCCACGCCGCTCGGCTTGCCGGGGGCTGGCTTTTTTTCAGAACAACCCCGTTCTAGCTGGCCTGCTGCCTAGGCCCTGGCTTTCTTTCCCACAAAGTAGCTTCTGAGAAAAACTGTGGGAAACAAATGACTTCAGAGGTTTTTAGAGACAGAAGTGCAAACTCTAACAAATTTCATCTGGCCCAAAAATGTTATTACCCAAAATCTTGAAAATGTTTTCTTATAGGATTATTCCCCCAAGGTTGTTAATCTGAGAACGATCCAGGCCTAATAGGCCTGACTTTTTGCCCCCTGATATTGGAGTCTTGAGTAGTTGAGTGCCAGAGTATGGGGGGTTGAGGTAAAAATATTTCTCTGGAGGAAATGAAGTCATTTGATTTCACATTATAGCTACCACTGGGACTCTATCATTTTAGAAAGGGAATGCCAGTTCACACAGCCAAAAAGAAGCTTTTAAATTGGTCCAAGAAACCGTTTAAAAGGTAGCAATGGGTTTTCAGGTCCACAAACATTTATTGAGTCCTATCTGTCCTGAAGATTCTTGCTGTAGTTAAATTTTACCTAATGAACATTGCCTTTCTGGATAAATGTTATTGTAACATTATCTGCCTCTCTCTTTTAGTGGTTGGCGTTTTACTTTCAGTGCTACAGAGTGGCAGCAAGCCGCACTGTTTCTGTGCTGAGGTTGTTGTCTGAGAGAGGCTTATCTGGCCCTGTGAGCCCCGCACAGCAGGAAGACAAACCTTCATTTGTTCAGTGGAGGAAAGAATGTGGCCTTGTACACCTGCCTCCCTGGATACACCTGTAGGGCTGGTTTCCCTGCCGAAACCTCCCTGCAGAGCTCTTGACGCTGGTGCAATTGGCTCAGCCCTGGCAACAGTGTCAACAGAGACTGGGCTCAGAGGGACCCAGGTTTCTGTGTCCTTCTCTTGCTGGTTAAATCCCAAGTATGTGTGTAATCGCTCTCAAGCTGGGGAGGTGAAGTTGAAACCTGGCTTATCACTGGGCCTAGATTCTCCTGCAGCATATTTTAGATAAAAGTGGAAAAAATGCCAGGCCCAGCATTAGCTGCCCTGAGACTGAGGAGCTTTGTTTTTCCTCGTGAAGGCCTTTGGTTTTGTCTGGAAATCTGCCTGTGAATAGGCCAGAAGGTATAAAGGCAGCTGTCCTTATTTATCTCATTTTAATTTTTCAGCGAGTGAGTTGGAAGCAAGGATGAAGATTTGATCAGAACCTTAGCTCACTTGCAGTGAGTGGAGAGTCTCGTTGCTTGTTTTCGTTTGGCATTGCCCTCCCCTTGAGAACACCATAGGCAGCTGCTCTCTGTTGGAATTCCAGTTCTGTGACCTTGGGCAAATTACTTAACCTTTCCCTGAGCCTCAGTTGTCTCATCTGTAAAAGGGGGATAATAATAGCACTCAACTCATAGGTTGTATTAGGGATTACAGAGTTAATATTTGTAGTCCTTAGAACGATATCTGCACATGGTAAGTGTTATGAAAGTGTTTGTCAAGACAAACAACGGCAAATACTTTGTACTGTTAATTATATGAAGTGCCACTGATATTTATGTGCGTTTTTTTGTTTTTTGTTTTTGTTTTTTGAGATGGAGTCTTGCTGTGTCACCCAGGCTGGCGTGCAGTGCCGTGATCTCGACTCACTGCAAGCTCTGCCTCCTGGGTTTGCACCATTCTGTTGCCTAAGCCTCCCAAGTGGCTGGGACTACAGGCGCCCGCCACCGCGCTCGGCTAATTTTTTGTATTTTTAGTAGAGATGGGGTTTCACCATGTTATCCAGGATGGTGTCTATGTCCTGTCCTCGTGATCCGCCTGTCTCAGCCTCCCAAAGTGCTGGGATTACAGGCGTGAGCCACCGCGCCCGGCCTTATGTGGTCTTTCTGGTTGGTAAATATTCTAACACACACCAATTAATCATTAGATCGAAAGAATTGTGTTTTGGTACATAGTTAAGGTGCTGTTTTCTTTTACATATGCACTTCTTGCTGTTCTTCCTGTTCCCTTTGCAGAGCAAAAGTATCGGAAAAAAACAAGGGCAAGCACTTCCTTCTAATATTGGTTTAGTTGTGGTCAAAAACAGGAATTATGAGTCATGAACACCAAATTAACAGGAATGAGCCAAGGCAAAATTACATCCTTAGGATGGGGGTCATCTTTGACAAACAGATACACAGATTCATCAGGCATTAAAACAGCATTGTTAACCTTGGAATCCACAGGTCCCCAAAATCTCTGTCAGAGAAATCAGGGGATCTGCAAATTTGGGTGGGCTAAAAGTTATCTATCTACACTTTCACTAACCCCTAACTTAACTTGAGCATTTCCTTGAATTATGAGTGTAGGCAACAAACCACAGTGACAGAAGCAATACTTACGACTTTGTCGTCAGTAGAAATCTCAGATATTTTAATATCACGTTACAATCTCATTTACACTTATCACTGCAGTAGCTAATAGATTCACCATTATTTATTTATTGTCCTTCAGTGCCTTAGGAAAAAGCATCATTATTTATTTTAAGAATATTTTGCTCACTATAGTTCAGTATAATTAGTTTCCTTTGGACCCTTACATATTTTATTTTATTCATTTATAAACATTATTTTGAGGTAATAATAGTCATCACCAGACTGCCAAAGAACTCCATGCTTAAAAATGATTAAGGAGTTTTAAAGCTGAAGGCTTAAGCTGATTGGAATCTCTAGAGCTGTTCTGTCCAATAGAAATATAATGCAAACCACCTGTAATTTAAAATTGGTAGCTACTTTAAAAAGAGTAAAAAAGAAAAAGTGAAATTAATTTTAATAATACATTTTATTCAATTGGATATATTAAAAATATTTCAACAGGTAGTCAATAATAAAAGTTACTTGTGAGATATATTTGATATGTTTTTCATACTAAGTCTTTGAATCAGATGTGTAATTTATATTTCAGAGTGTATCTCCATTTTGATGCAACAGTTTCATTGGAAATATTTGATCTGTTTTTACATTTAACAAAATTTCACTGAAAAAGTAGATTCAGGTGGTTCCAAACACAATGAAATGTTTTCCACTAACAGCATTATTTTCGATTTAAATGATTGAAGATGAAATAAAACGAGAAATTCAGTTCTTCAGCCACGTGAGCTCTATGACAAGTCCTCAGAGTCTGCCAGGGGTTACCATTTTGGACCATGCAGCTCCGGAGCCTGACTTCACACAGAATTCTTTGGGAGGAGAAAACAGTGATTGAATGGATGCTTTGAATGCGGCCCAACATAAATTCATAAATTTGTAAACTTTCTTAAAACATTATGAGATTCTCTCTCTTTCCCTCTCTCTTTTCTTTTCTCTTCTTTTCTTTTGTTTCTCTCTTTCTCATTCTCTCTTTCTGTCTCCCTCTGTCCCCTCCCTCCCTCCTTCCCTTCCTCCCTTCCTTCCTCCCTCCCTCCCTCCCTTCCTCCCTCCCTCCCTCCCTTCCTCCCTCCCTCCCTCCCTCCCTTTTTTCCTCTCTTCCTTCCTTCCTCCCTCCCTCCCTCCCTCCCTTCCCTCCCTTTCTTTCTTTCATCCTTCCTTCCATCCTTTTCTTTCTTCCTTCCTTTTCTTTCTTTATTCCTTTTCTTTCTTCCTTTTCTTCTCACCAACTATCATTGTTGCTAGTGTATTTTATGTGTGGTCCAAGACAATTCTTCTTTTAATGTGGCCCAGGGAAGCTAAAAGAGTGGACACCCCTGCCCTGACGTATCCCCACAATCAGGGTCCTCATTTTGGTAGTGACAGTGCACAGTGCAGAGCTCTATCTGGGACTTTGTGTGACTCAAGGGAAGCATTTCCATTTAAGTGGTGGCTTTTGCAGACCAGTGGGGGGTAGCATTTTGTAATTTCCATTCCAACCAGTTGAAGAGGGATTTACAAATTCTTGGAAAGGAAAGATGATAATTTTTTTTCTTTGAGCAATCTTTGGTATAACAATAGAGTTTAATTTACATAGGGATTTTTAGTACTTTGCTTATATTCTTTGTTTGTTTTTCTCCTGTAGTGTCTTCCAGAGAGGGTGAGCTGCAGGACACGTTTTAATCTTTTAAATTAGTTTTTCATGGATTCTCAACATACTTTCTCTGACTGTCATTCAACAGCGAGGGCAGGGTATAAGCCTGGGCTTTTAGTCTTTTGGGGCCATGGGAGAATATGCAGATCTATGCAGAGTACCCTTACCAGGAGGGTTCTTTGAGGCTTCACGCTCCCAGACCTTTGGCTAAAGTTGTTAGAAATGTCTTTTCCTTTCCGGGAGTGGTCTCTGAACTAAAGCTAGGTAATTTCAGCCAATGCTAAGTTATCCACTTGGGTGGTCTTGTGTTCTGGTCTACTTTCATCTCCTAACTTGTTTGTTTAACTTTAATACCGAATGTGGCTTTTTCATTTCTTTTGATTAAAATTGACAAGCTGTAAAAAAAAAAAAAAAAAAAAAAAAGAGCCAGTAATACTGCTAGTCCTGAGTTTTTTGTTTTGTTTTGTTTTTTGAGATGTTCTGGGTCTGTTGCCCAGGCTGGAGTGCAGTGGTGCCATCTCTGCTCACTGCAGCCTCCCCATCCTGGGTTCAAGTCATTCTCCCACCTCATCCTCCTGAGTAGCTGGGAATATAGGCACACACCACTCTGCCCGGCTAATTTACGTATTTTTTGTAGAGACAAGGTTTCGCCATGTTGCGCAGGCTGGTCTCAAACTCTTAAGTTGGGATTACAGGCATGTGCCACCGTGCCCAGCCCCGGTCTAGTTTAATTATAAAACTGGAACCTAGATATAAAAGTAAAAGAAACTTTTTTCCCTAGATAGAAAAGTTTAAAAACTTGGGAATTTAGGTAGATGTGGGGGTTTAGGTTTAGATCCTACCAGTAAGTGGACTCTCCCCATGTATCGCTTGTGGTATATCTTAGCACTTTGGAAAGAAAGTTGGACTCTTTTGAGCCTTAGAAACTTGGAGGCATGTCTCATACTTCAGCTGAATGCTGGACATTGTTGAATATTATACTGTGCTAGGGCTTGTGACCGACAATAAAAAGCACATTTCCTTCTTCTGAGGGATTGTAGTCTTGGTAAAATGTAGCAGTAAACTTGATCAGGTCTAAATGATGATTGAGACAGAAGATAACATTTGTCAGTGAATTCTGTTTTTTTTCTTGAGTCTGCACCTAACAGGAACTTAGCAATTTCCAACCAGTTAGTAGTAACAACAACAGAAATAGCAATTGACCTTTAACACCTCATCCAACAATGTTTAGTGGGTGCTTACTCTGTGTTAAGCATTATTCTAGAATATAGGGACACAAATGTTGGAAACAGAGCTTGCATAGGTTTATTATGCAGGTGATGGGAAGGTATCTGACATGACACGTGCTCTGGACCGAGGACCTTGCATTTTAATAAGTGGAGTGAATAAAAATTTATAGCCGAATGTCATGATGGCAGCAATGGAAGTGTGCTCCGGAGGTGGCAAATGCTTTGAGGAATATCGAGTATCTGACAGCACAATGTGAAGAAATGACAGCTGCCATCTTTGCCTGTCTTTTTCTCTGTGCTACATTCGCTTTGCTCTTGTCAACCTTCTTAGGCTGGTTACTGGGCAGTTGGAAGAGACTGTGGAGAATTCAATTCATTTATTTGGCTTTGGGACATAAAATTGAACTGCATAATTCATGGATAAGTATCTGTAGCATCATCTTCGTGCCCTGTAGAATGTGTTGACTGCCAAAGGATTTTACTATTCTAAAATCCTAACAGATTTTAACAGTTGCTTAAATATTATTTCTTGGCATATATAGCTTTTTAAATCTGTGGGTCAAAGATAGATGTCCTCATTTGAGACTTAGTGATTTGTTTTATAAGTGTATTGAATAAGTTGAGCCAGTTTGAATTGTGTCCTTCTCTTTTAAAGAAAAGATTTCCCACATTTAAACCTGGATTTAGATGTTTTTTGGGTTAACCCTACTGAACTTTACAAAATTTTCAGGCTTCTGGGCCTAACTCAAATTGTAATTTAGTGAGGCCGGCCAAGTGATTTTTAATCTCATTTAAAAGTTGCTATAAGCTCTACTTTAACAATTTGGGTTTTAGTATAATAAAAGGGCACATGTATTAGGCTTTTTATTTAGGCTATTACTATAAGGAGAACTTTCATTAATGAGGAAAGTCTCAAAGAAAAGGCAGAAAATTTGGGGCTTTATAAAACAAGGGAGGCATTTAGGAAGGCTGGAGATATATCTTATAATATGCCAGGGCAGAGTGTCCGTTGCTTCTAGGAGCAATTATTTTTAAAAAGATATTGCTAGGCCGGGCGCAGTGGCTCATGCCTGTAATCCCAGCGATTTGGGAGGCTGAGGCGGGCTGCTCACTTGAGGTTAGGAGTTCAAGAGCAGCCTGGCCAACATGATGAAACCCCATCTCTACTAAAAACACAAAAAATTAGCCCGGTGTGGTGGCACGTGCCTGTAATCCCAGCTACTCAGGAGGCTGAGGCAGGAGAATTGCTTGAACCCGGGAGGCAGAGGTTGCAGCGAGCCAAGATCGCACCACTGCACTCCAGCCTGGGTGACAGAGTGAGACTGTCTCAAACAAAACAAAACAAAACAAAAAACGAGAAAAGACAAAGATGTTGCTGATTGCTGGGCACAGCTGTTGCTCAATGCCTGTAATCTCAGCACTTTGGGAGGCTGAGGCAGGAAGATTGCTTGAGCTCAGGGTTTGGGACCAGCCTGGGTAACATAGTGAGATCTCATCAATACTAAAAATAAAATAAATTAGCTAGGCATGATGGTGCATGCCTGTGGTCCCAGATACTCAGGAGGCTGAGGTGGGAGGCTCGCTTGAGCCTAGGAGATCCAAGCTGCAGTGAGCTGGGATTACACTTCTGTACTCCAGTCTGGGTAACAGAGTGAGACGCTGTCTCAAAAAAAAACCCCCAGAAACTGATATTGCTGGTTAAAGTTTTCACTTGAAAGCCTCAATAGTTAATCAGAAATGTGTAATTTATAATTAGTGTAAATCGAGCATAATAATTTCATTGTAGCTTATCTCAGTGTGTTCATTTGATGATTTTAAAATATAAATATAGACGTTTTCATCCTTTAAATTTATGTCAGAATTTAGAGACATGTTATATTATTCTGTGTTCCTCCATTTTAGGTTGATTGTATAATTTTTCCAGGTTTTAAATATATTTAGGGGATATTTATACCTTACATATGCGGTTTGGGGTATTATGCATTCTAATCCCAGAATTACTATAGATAAAACCATAAATACAAAACGGCAGAGGCCTATTATCTTAGCATTTTGTTGGTCTGCTTTTAGGAACTGTTTGCTATGGCTTACCGATACAATTTTCTTTCAACATTAGGATCCTCTTTCCTTTAAGAACTGCAGGAAACACAAGCTGGGGAGTTATTTTACATAACAATAAGGATGAGATGTTCTTTATTTATAAGTTAGTGTCTAAAGGCCTTAGGGTACCAAACATAACACAAGATAGAAAAGAAACAAATTCGCCTTGACATTTAGCTGTAAATTGAAATTAATTCATATAAAATACTGAGATGAAGCACTTTAGTTGTAGAGTTTTGCATACTGCTTAGCTTTCATGATTTTGTCACTTTAGATTTCAGTTCAAAAGTGTGCTTTTAAACTGTGTAAACTCATTAGCTGGATAAAATTCTCTAGCTATCCACTTTTTCCTGTATTTTCTTACTCTGCAGGTGAAAACAGCATTGTTAATATTTAACATTCTTAAGTAATCTGTTTCATGTGGATTGTTTTCCGTTTTCTTGTCCCTGGCCCTGCCTCTTCTGGGGTTAGCGCAGGCTGGTGGGTGCGCTGCCAGATCTGGGTGTGCGTGTGTGGTGTCAGGATACCATTATTGGGAAATGGATGACTGCAAAACAGCGAGGCCTACTTGTAGGCAGATGACATAACCAGCAGCTCACCGAATGCCATTGCCAAGACAAATAGGTTTGAGCTCTCCCCTCTTGGTGGCTGTCCTTGTCCATGCTGAAATTCATTGCCACCCTTGGCTCTGCTTTTCTCTAACCTGGAGGAGCTTGCTGAAATTTCTGCCCAAAGGGAAAAAAAAACAAAGGGACCAAAACAGGATGTAAGTGAAGTTTTAATATTCCAAACCAGGAAATAAATGATGAAATGCAGACAAGGCAGGGAGGAAATTTGAACTGGCACCAAGTTGGGAGGTCAGCGTCAATAGCCCATAAGACGCAGATGAGGTCTTGTAGTTCCCAAAAGCTCTTTAACTTGTGTTTCTTGTGAGTTGAAGTAACACATTTTTTGTTCCTTCTCTATCACCACCCTTTCTAATTCTCACTCATCACCCTTAGTGCCCGCAGTGGGCATGCAGGAATGGCAGGAGGTGCCAGGACCTCGCTTGGACAGACACCCTAGGTGGCCACCCCCTTCCAGTGTCCATGCTGTAGGCGGACCCTAGTGCCAGGCCCAGAGAGCTTTCTAAGGTGCATTTCCTCTTAAGTAAAACCTAAATTAGAGAGCAGGAAAATGTTGGCTCCTGATTTTTTTTGAGATAATTTATTTAATAAATACTATTTTAATACTACAGAATTTTAAAATAATGATGACCACTTTATTGCTTGCCTCTCAAGTGTGACTTTATCCAATGCTCTGTCTCTAGCACCTGGAACAGGGCTTGGCAGTGTTAAAAGAAAAACTTCAGCCGAATTAAATTTAAAGAAGTTTTATTGAGCAACGAATGATTCACAAATTGGGCAGTCCCCAGAATCACAGCAGATTCACAGAGACTCCAGGGATGCCCTGTGGTTAGAATAAATTTATAGGCAAGAAAAGAAGTGACATACAGAATCGGAAGTGAGGTACAGAAATAGCTGGTTTGGTTACATGTTGGCATTTGCCTTATTTGCACCAGGTTTGAACACTCAGCAGTGTATAACTGGTTGAAGCATGGCTACTGGCATTGGCCAAGACTCAGCTATTGTTACAGGCGCATACTCCTAAATTAGGTTTTCAGTCTTGTCTACCTATTAAGTTAGGTTATGGCTGGTCCACAAGGACTCAAATATAAAAGTACGGAGTTCTTCTCAGGCCGTATTTAATTTGCTTTCACAGTAGATACTACATACCTATTACGTTTTCATGAAATGAATGTGTGGTCTATAGATCATCAGCCTTAGAATCTCCTAGGTGGTCATTACAAAATAACTATTGGGTACTAAGTTTATTACCTGGGTGACAAAATAATCTGTACATCAGACCCTCATGACACAAGTTTATCCGTAAGACAAACCTGCACATGTACCCCTGAACCTAAGTAAAAGTTAAAAACAATAACAAAAAAAGCAAATGCAGATTCTTGAGCACACCCTAGGCCTTCAAAATCAGAATGTCTGGGAGGGAGCCCACAGACTCTGCATTTTAAAAAGGGCTTCCCTCGCAGATCCATTGGTGCTATCAGATTTGAGCACTCCTACCCTACGGACACACCACTTGTTTCCAATGTCCTTGTTGCTTTTCATATATATTGTCGTAACATGATGGATGAATTTGGTTCCCGTCCTCTATTTCATGCCCCATCACAGCAATATTATGTAATGAATATCCTAAGTATAATGAATGAATGCTAATATTATATAATGAATATTTACCTGGATGTTATATTTTAATGCTGTCGGACAAAATTGACACTCTCTTTATTACCTAACCATTTCCCTATTGTTGGATTTCCTACCTCTCTACCGCAGCTATCCTCCGTTATTCTGTTATGCTGCAATGAGTACGAAATTTAGACACATATCTTTGTTTTATTTTATTTTTGAGCTATTTCCTTGGTGAGCTTGGCATTCTTCTAGAAGTTTCTTGCACACAGGAGATCTAATATCCAAAGGGCTTCCTTCATGATTCCCTCCCTCCATCTCTTCCTTTTCCTTCCTTCTGTTCTTTCTTTCTTTTGCTCTTCCTTTCCTTATTTTTCTAAAAAAAGAAAAGCATTGGAAAGCTATTAGCATTTACATAGCACTTTATTTATTTTTTTCCCTTGAGATAAGGTCTTGCTCTGTGTTGCCCAGGCTGGAGTGTAGTGCTATGAGCATGTCTTACTGCATCTTCAACTTCCTGGGCTCAAGCTATCCTCCAGCCTCAGCCTCTTGAGCAGCTGGGACTACAGGCATATATCCCACATGCATCTCATTTTTTTAATTTTTATTTTTCGTAGAGATAGGGTCTCGCCGTGTTGTCCAGGCTGGTCTTGAACTCCTGGGCTCAAGCTGTCCTCCTGCCTCTGCTTTCCAAAGTGCTGGGATTACAGGCCTGAGCCGTTGCACCTGGCTGAGCACTTTCAATCTCTGCTGTCTTACCTGCTTAACAAGTAACATTCCCTTTTAAGGGAAAAATAATCCAGGGTCACTTTTTATTAAATTTTACTAAGAAATGGCAAAACCGCTTAATGGAGTTGAACCGGGATTCTTAAACAGCTGCTTGAGTTAAGCACAGAGTTAGGCACTTTTAGATTCAATCAGAAAGAATGTTTTTTTCCTGGAACTCAACTGTTTTCATTTGAGAAATATGAAAATTGGCCAACAAGCTATGTGATGCTGCTCTGTCACAGTGGAAGAAAACAATGCCAAGTTCACAAATAAGTTTTGAGTTCTATAGAATGAATATATTTCTTAATTGCAGGATTTCTAATGACTTGTACTATTGTTAGGGTATACAAAGTAAGACTTTCTCAAACTTTCTTGAACATGAAACTCTTTCTTTAATATGTTGTGTTACTGCTTCTCTACAGAATACTCTTTGTGGAATACTCATCTAAAGCAGTGTTTTTCAATTGTAGGACAAGATTAGTCACTGTAGTGAAATCTATACTGTGGATTACAAAGCAGAATCTATATACATATATATATATACACACATGCAATCACACACACAATTAGTGCAGCACATATAGTGGGGTATTGTTTCCTGATGTATTTTTCTTTCTTTTCTTTTTTCTTGAGATGGAGTCTCACACTGTCGCCTAGGCTGGAGTGCAGTGATGATCTCGGCTCACTGTAAGCTCCGCCTCCCAGGTTCAAGTGAGTCTCCTGCCTCAGCCTCCCGAGTAGCTGAGATTACAGGTGCCCACCACCACGTCCGGCTAATTTTTTATATTTTTAGTAGAGATGGGGTTTCACTATGTTGGCCAGGCTGGTCTCAAACTCCTGACCTCGTGATCTGCCCACCTTGGCCTCCCAAAGTGCTGGGATTACAGGCATGAGCCACCATGCCCGGCCCTGAGATGATTTTCTTTTTCCTAGGGCATGAGTGAAGGTTCAGAGAGAAAAAGAAACATTTTCAAAGAATGTTTCTCCATCTTCTCCCAGCAAAAGCAACACAGAACAAAACAAAAATACAGCCAATCTGACATGAAGAATGCAACTGTAAACATTATAATTTCTCCATCAAATGACAGAGTTTTATAGATTGTATTTGTTTAACAAGCACTTACATACCACTTGCTATATGTCAACAGTATTGTGAGCATTTTACAAATTTGTTTTCTTTTGAGACAGAGTCTCCCTCTGCCACCCAGGCTGGAGTGCAGTGGCATGATCTCCGCTCACTGCAACCTCCACCTCCCGGGTTCAAGGGATTCTCTTGCATCAGCCTCCCAAGTAGCTGGGATTACTGGCGCATACCACCACACCCAGCTCATTTTTGTATTTTTAGTAGACATGGAGTTTCACCATGTTGGCCAGGCTGGTCTTGAACTCCCGACCTCTTGTTATCTGTCTGGCTTGGCCTCCTACTAAAGTGTTGGGATTATAGGCGTGAGCCACCGCGCCTGGCTGCATTTTATAAATACTGATCCTCAAAACAAAATTTGATCTGCATAACAACCCTCTAGGGTGTAGGTGCCGTTATCTCCATTTATGGCTGAGGAAAGTGAGGCACTTGCTAGCATTCTGTATGATATATTTAACTGTAAAATCAGAAAGTGACAGTAATCATTACAACTTTGACCTCATATTCAACAGTGGTAGTTAGAAACCAAAAAGGGAGCCAACCCTTTGATGTTAGAGTCGGGATCATGCCAAATGTTTTTTCTGGCCCCAGGGTAATGGGGCTGGGAGACTAAGCAAATTATGTTCAAATCCCAGAATTATCAACTGTCTGTTTGAGGCTATTTAAAGATGGTAGTTCTCTAGAGCACAGATAAAACTTCTTCAGATACCTTTTGCTCATTTCTGGGCAAAGCTTGTGAAAGCCAATCACTCTCAGTAAGGAATTCTTTTGGTTTACAACTGAATATTTCACTAGTGTCAGGATTTCTCCTTTTGGTGGTTTTGTACGTGTTTTTTTTTGTTTTGTTTTTTTCCTGGAAATGGTATTATATTAGCCATTAGTTAAAGTAACACTTCTCATAGACTGTACTGTGCATGTAGCAACATGCTGTGTGGTAAAGCTCCTGGTCACAGGTGAGGAAGGAAAGTGGCATTTTCTAAGAAACCTAAGGCTGGGTATGGTGGCTCATGCCTATAATCCCACCATTTTTGGAGGCCAAGGCGGATGGATCACTTGAGCCCAGGAGTTCAAGACCAGCCTGGGCAACACGGTGAAACCCCGTCTCTAAAAAAATAAAAATAGTTAGGCATGATGGCACATGCCTGTAGTCCCAGCTTCAGGAGGCTGAGGTGGCAGGATTACTGGAGCCCAGGAGGCAGAGGCTGCAGTGAGCCAAGATCGCACCACTGCACTCCAGCCTGGTCAATAGAGTGAAACCCTATCCTAAACAACAGCAACAACAACAACAAGTTAATACTTTTCCTTTAATGTCTGAAAGCCATTGGGAAAGACTTCTTATTTCTGAGGATGTTATTTTCTTCATTTATGAGAGAAACCAAACTCAAGAGCTTTAGACTTTAAAGTTGGGGTTCAAATAGCAGTGGTTCTTAAGGGGAGGTGGAGGTGGGGGTAGGGGTGGGGATGTTGTCACCCTGGGGGACAGTTTGCAATCTAGACTCATTTTTGATTGTCAAAACTGGGAGAGTGCTACTGCACCTAGAGGGTAGAGGCCAGGGATAATACTGCTTAAACATCCTACAATGCACAGAAGCAATAACTAGCCCCAGATGTCAATAGTACCAAGGCTGAGGAAACCTACTTTGGAGCAATCTGATGCCATTTTGTATTAGTGAACTGTCTTGGTTTTAACTAGGGGCAATATAATTCTTTTTTATTTTTGAGATGGAGTCTTGCTTTATCACCTAGGCTAGAGTGCAATGGTGTAATCTCCGCTCACTGCAACCTCCACCTGTTGGGTTCAAGCTGTTCTCCTGCCTCAGCCTCCCAAGTAGCTGGAATTACAGGCACCTGCTACCACGCTCAGCTAATTTTTGTAATTTTTAGAAGAGATAGGGTTTCACCATGTTGACCAGGCTGGTCTCGAACTCCTGACCTCAGGTGATCTGCCCGCCTCAGCCTCCCAAAGTGCTGGGATTACAGGCATGAGCCACCGTGCTGGGCGGGGGCAATATAATTCTAATTCTTTGTACCTTGATTCCATTTACAGTTTTTTTATTGAATACTGTTTCACGTGAAATTATAAATTTTGAGGGTGGAAGCAGTGGAGGGAAGAGGTGACAGATGGTGTCAGTTGCCAGGAAAACTATAATACCTCTTAGAGTTTCCCTAATTGTTGAATACGAGGGGACGGTTTAAGGTTTGAGGTTTGTGAGGAGTTGAGAGATCTTCCATGGAAACTTGCTGTGAACAAAGTGAATCATGGTTAATACTTTGTGGGTTGCCTCTGGGTTGCACAGTCTGATAGGCACTTTGCTTACATTTATTTTGTTTACTCCTTGTAATATCTCCATAAAATTCAGAATGTTACCAATATTAAAGTTGAGGAAACAGTCTCAGTAGAAAAGTAATGGGACCCGTGTAACAGACTGAATGTGAATCGCCCCAAAATGTATATGTTGAAATCATAACCCTCAATGTGATGGTGTTAGGAAGTGGGACTGTTGGAACCTTTAGGAGGTATTTAGATCATAGGGGTGGAGCCCTCATGAATGGGATTAGTGCTCTTATAAAACATACCCCAGAGAGTTTTCTCACTTCCTTTTCTGCCACGTGAAGATACAATGAGAAGATGGCAGTCTACATCGCAGAAGCGGGTCCTCAGAAGAATCTGACTGTGCTGGAACCCTGATCTTGGACTTCAGCCTCCAGAGCTCTGAGAAATACATTTCTGTTATTTATAAGTGACTCAGTCTATGATATTTCGTTATAGCAACCTGAATGGACTGAAACATCCCCTAATTTCTTTTGGGAGTGTGGCATACAGAGTAAATTCTTTGAGCAACCATTCCTAGTATTGCCTTCCCTAAGCGCTTTCTGCTTTGCTTGGAATAAGAAGTAGGAGGGTTTGGAGAACACTCCCCTGGGTGTTATTCTAGTGCTTCACTGCTTTCCCTCTTAAAGGGTGGCCTAGCCCAGCTGCTGGCACATGTTTGCCAGTGATGTAGAAATTCTGTTTCTAAGAGTTAAAGAGGTAGGGCTGACAATAATTAGGCAACTTGCAGCCTCTGCCACACTCATATTTCAAGATTCTTCTTTGATTTTTTTTCATTTTAGTCACTTAATGATTTTTCCTTCTTGTTTTATTCTTCCTTGGTCTCCAGGGACTGTAAAACAATCCAGAAACTTAGTAATATTATGAACAAGCATTTATCAACTGGCCACAATGCGCTTATTAATGTTCAAACAATATGAGGAATGTCAGCTTTGCTCCCCATACCTTGTTAGACTCAAACCCTCATGAGACTTGATACCATGACTACTTACATCCTTTTATTCCCCAAATCGATTTCCCTTTCCTTTCTTACTGGGTTTTAGATGCAGATGACACATTCCGGGGAAGATCAGAGGGCCTGTCTGAGTATGGAGAAGTACGAGTTGGTATTTTATATAGCCTATGACACTCCTACTTAATGATTTAGATGGGCTCATAATTTCACATTCACCACTGAAATATTTTCTCTGAAGTTAGAAAATGAACGATCGTTAGGGCTATTTGACAATGTTTCTTTGGGATACTTTTCCTCATTCAGTTTGTTTATGAGTAACTTAAGATCCACTGTCATCATCTACATTTAGCTGTTTGTAATTTGTGCGGAGTTCACATTGAGTTATTGATCTTACCCCCTACAGTGTAAACATGAAAGACTATGAAATAATGATCTTGCTCGTAAAATGTAGTTTGTATATTTTTTAATAACGAGGACTAAACATTTGGCTGTATTAGTCTTCCTGCCCATAGGAATAGAAATGTGGAAACCTGCAGGAGATACAAAAGGCATTTTTTTTTTTAAAGGGTAATAAAAAGAAAGACTCTTCATGTACAACTGTAGGGCCACAATAAATTCAAAAGAATATATTTCATTGATGACTTAGTAGCCCATTTAATGCATAATCCATGTTAGTTTAAAGTCAAAGTAAATTAGTTTATTTATTTTTCTTTAGCAATATAATTATAATAAATTGATATTGGGATGCGGGCACAAAATAATTACTAGTGCTAGTGTTTTACTCTAGTGGCTGAGGGTCTTCTAAATTAATGAGTTAAGCAGGACAGGATATAGCATCAGAAGAGAGTTCCTGCTGTTTACCTACAGTGGTTGCATCCTCACTAAAAAAATATGCACTGCCCTCTGCCACAAAGACACCCGCCAGAACCTTGTTCTTTTGTCTTTGAGGACTGTTTCCCCTTGTGCTCTGCCAGCCTGTCACAATAAAATGATTTCAGTGATGTGGTCTCATTGCAGGAAATGTTTAATGAGTCTCAGGAAAACTATAAATAAATCTTAGGTCATTGTTACACCAAAGAACATCTTCAGGCCTTAGATAATTAGGATGACCCACCTAGGTTTATTACGAGAAATCTTCATTCAAGAGGTGCATGCTTGATACTTTATTTTAATTTATTTTATTCTGGGCTTTAAATTGTCCTGTCTCAGTGCAGAAAAGGAAGAAGTGTCGTCTCTTGACGAGTAGGGAGGTTGTCATTTTTAACAATGTTCTCATAAGACGGAGGGGACATTCGGAGGTTGGTCATCTTGTCTATCTCCAGCCTGCAAATATTAATAGTACTCAAATCACCTTGAACAGATAAGTGAGAACAGAGCTTGTTAACTGTGTTTAATGATCTTTATTTATATTTAATATATTTATATTACTTTAATCTATTTATATTAATTTATTTAGTATACTTATATTAATATAATATTCGTATTAATTTAATATAATATTTATATTAAAGCACATTTCAAAATTTTTCCCCCAAGTGACATATTAATTAACTTAAGTGGAAAGAAATTGTTCCTATCCACTCACCTAATTCTTTATTTCTCATGGAAGCTCTATTTTTATTTGTAGCTTAGGTAATTGAAGAATGTTGTTAGTAGCTTGAAGTTTGTCTTTCTTGTATGCATTTGGATTTGATAGGAAGAATGATCATATTGATCTATAATATGGAATATACTTTTTAAGGTGAAGTTATCTGGTCAACCATTTATTTCCTAATAGAGTATTGCTTGGTCCGTATCTGCTGATTCTGATGACTTCTCTTTTTCTTTTTTATAAAAGTGCATTAAAAAATAAATGCCATATTTTATTTTCCAACAAACAGAATGATAGCCTGATTTATACTTATTTGGGCTGGAGTAATCATCTAGCACAACAATGTCCCTTAGGCAAAATCTTACTTAATTTGGGTGTAATTTCATTACTTATCTCTTTCCCCTTTTTTATTTTTTTATATATCAAACCTTACTGTCTGCAGTGGCTCTTCTGCTTGTCGAAGTTAATTAAGTTGTAACTAAACAAACAAACAAACAAAAAACCCCACGAAATAAAATATGTGGCTTAAAAATTCTCTTTAGCAGGTTAGGCATAGCCGGTTGTGCTTGTGCTTATCCAAAGCAAGCCACCTAGCAAACACACATGCACCCTGATGGCTTCATACTGCAGAGGCTGCCGGTGGCCTGTGGTCAGACCATCATCTGCAAATTGGCTCACCAGGGGAGTGCTCTCAGCCCCTGACACAACCTCTTTCTTTACCCGTGGGCCTGCGGGCCACCTCCAGGAAAAAGCTGACTTCTAAACAATTTCCTGGTGAGCCAGCTGGGGAAGGAGAGGATTTCCTTAGCTGAACACTGAGCACTGCCATTCAAAACAGACAAAGCTAGCAAGCGTTGGAAATCTCAGGCAAAAGGGCAAGGGAGAAGTGTTGGGGAGGGGCTGGCTGAGGTCTGCAAATAGGTTGCAAGAGTTTTCAAGGTGTTTGTCAGGCTGCCATTCTTTTGACAGCTTCGAAATCTCAAACACTAATAACTTGCTATTGGAATTCAGATTTCAGAATATTGGCCGCCTTGTGTATTGCTAGTTTACTTCCCTGATGAGATTCTCTCCCTGGTACAGTGGGTATGGTGTAGGCTTTGCTCTCAGTAAGCTGTACAAAATTGTTAATCATCAGGAGGAGATACTGTCTGTGGAGAAAATTAGGTAGAGATTAAAACCAACAACAACAACTTTGAAGCTGAGCTCAGTGGCGCACACCTGTAGCCCCAGCTACTCAGGAGGCTGAAGCAGGAGGATTGCTTGAGCCCAGGAACTTGCGATTGCAGTGAGATGTGATTGTGCCACTGTACTCCAGCCTTGATGGCAGAGTGAGACCCTGTCTACCCACACACCACACACATACCACATAGACATATACACACACACACACGCACGAGACTTTGAAAGTGCAAGGTTTTTTGGAGATTGCCCTCATCTATAACTAATAGATGAAAATGTACCCACTTTCCTGATGAAATGTAATATATATATCCACATAGGATTTTTTTTTTTTTTTTTGAGAGGGAGTCTCGCTCTGTCATCCAGGCTGGAGTGCACTGGTGCGATCTTGGCTCACTGCCTGAATAGCTGGGATTACAGGCATGTACCAACCACACCTGGCTAATTTTTGTATTTTTAGTAGAGACAGGGTTTCACTATGTTGGCCAGGCTGGTCTCAAACTCCTGCCCTCAGGTCATCTGTATGCCTCGGCATCCCAATGTGCTGGGATTACACATGTGAGCCACTGCATCTGGTCACTTCCTAGGAATTTTTGATTTGCAGTTGACTTGCTGTGGATTACACTTAGGGATTTTGATTCTGCTGTTTCTCTTTGTATTTTGCAGTCAGTTCCCTTCCTCCCACCATATTCCTGGTATTTCTAGGGCCTTGGGAGGTTTGTTGGCCTAGGTACTGTGTCTGTGGTACTAACCGATTATGTTACTCTGTTCTTAAAACCCGTCCGTGGCTTTCCTTTGATTTTAGGATGGTCAGTCGAAGTCCTTAACCTGGTCCTGTGTGTTCTGGCTTTTTTCTGTCTGCTGCCTAACAAAGCCCCCAGGCTTAGTAGCTTTAAAGAAAACCAATGATTTGTTATTGCTCATCATTTTGAATTGGCCAGATAGTTCTTAGGATGGTTTCCCCTGGGCTCACTCATCTGCTGAGTTCACCTGGGTGGTGGCTGAGCTGGAAGTTTTGATGTGACTTCCTTTACATGTCTCTGGCCTTGGTACTGGCTGTCCTCTGAGGCACCTTTGTGCCTCTTCCACAATGGTTTATTTTCCTCCAGTAGGCTAGACTGGCTTCCTTACTTGGCAGTTTCAGGGCAGCATTTCAAAAGTGGGAAGGTGGAAGTGTCACGGCGCCTTGAAGCCCTTTCTTCAGAGCTCGCACAGTGTCACCTTTACCACATTCTATTGGTCAAAGCAACTTCCAGGCCAGCCACAATTCAAAGAGTGAGATAGTAGACTCCACCCTTTTTTTTTTTTTGAGACAAAATCTCGCTCTATTGCCCAGTGTGGAGTGCAGTAGCATCCTCATGGCTCACTGCAGCCTCAACCTCCTGGGCTCAAGTGATACTTCCATCTCAGCCTCCCGAGTAGCTAGGACCACAGGCACATACCACCATACTCAGCTAATTAAAACAATTTTTTGGCCAGGCGCGGTGGCTCACGCCTGTAATCCCAGCACTTTGGGAGGCCGAGACGGGAGGATCACGAGGTCAGGAGATCGAGACCATCCTGGCTAACGCAGTGAAACCCCGTCTCTACTAAAAATACAAAAAATTAGCCGGGTGCGGTGGCGGGCGCCTGTAGTCCCAGCTACTCGGGGGGCTGAGGCAGGAGAATGGCGTGAACCTGGGAGGCGGAGCTTGCAGTGAGCTGAGATCGCGCCACCGCACTCCAGCCTGGGCGACAGAGCGAGACTCCGTCTCAAAAAAAAAAAAAAATTTTTTTTTGGTAGAGATGGGTTCCCACTTTTTTACCCAGGCTGGTCATGAACTCCTACCCACCTCGGCCTCTCAAAGTGAACCACCATGCCTGACCTCTACCTCTTGATGGAGTTTGCTGCAGAGAATTCTGTCTATAAAACCATTCTTCTTACTCTTTTCACATGCCCCCTTTTGTTCAAGGTTGTAATCACTAGACCTCTTTCAGTTCTTTAAATTCACCTTGTTCTCCAGCTTTTGGCCTGAAAACCTGTGCTTCTCTCCACCTGAAATATTCTTTCTTGCCTGTTTTTTCCAGCTGACTGCTATACGTAGTTTAGGTTCTAGCTTCAATGTCATTTACTGAGGGTGTTCTTCCTTTCCAAACATCCTAGATTTGGGGAACTGTAACTTCTCTTCTGTGATCGAATAGTTCCCTATGCTTTCTTTGTCATAATAGTATTAATCATTCCTTTACTGAAATGTTTACTTTTTGTTTTTGTTTTGTCTTTCCTGATAAACTGCATACTGTAGAAAGGCAGGACTGGTATCTGTCTTGTTCTTTACTGTGTTTGTACCACCCACAGTGGCTTACTATAGATAAGACTAAATAAATACTTGTGGAATGCAGATTAAATTGGTGCAGATTACTTATTGATGTTTGCTCACAAGAAAATTTCAATGTCCCCCTTTGGAATATCCTACCACAACCTCCCCTTTAAAAAAGAAAAAAAACTTTTTCTTCTCAGCCTACAATCTGGCATCAAGGAACTAGCCCAATATAAGAGGGACTCAGTTTTATAATTAGGTTGGGAGCCTTTTTCTTAGATGTACTGCACCATTAGTCCTGTTAAATTACTTGCTAACATCAAATCAATGTTTGGAAAAAGTCCTACCTGTAGTCTATAAAATAGATGGTTAAAGATGCCACCTTAAGCTAAGCCTTTATTTGTAAAGAACAGAGAAAGACTTTTCCCTGCTTCATCCAACCTATTGTTTCTTCTTTTTCTGAACCTCTGTTGTATTTAGAATCATGCTTATAATCCTGGCATTTTGGGAGGCTGAGACAGGAAGATCCCTGGACGTCAGGAGTTTGAGCCCAGCCTGGGCAACACAGCAAGATCCTGTCTCTATCTTAAAAAAAAAAAAAAAAAAAAAAAAAAAAAGTGGTTATATATATATACATATATATATATATAAAAAGAATCAGTTCATTGCCCTAATTGCCCTCTAATTATTCTTATGTACATCTTGGTGTCTCACCTAGATTCAGCTCTTTGAAGGAATAGGGATTTTTTTTTTGTTTTTGTTATTTTTTTGAGACAGTCTTGCTCTGTCGTGCCCAGGCTGAAGTGTAGTGACGTGATCTCAGCTCACTGCAACCTCTGCCTCCCAGGTTCGAGTGATTCTCCTGCCTTAGCCTCCCGAGTAGCTGGGATTACAGACGCCCCCCACCACGCCCAGCTAATTGTTTGTATTTTTAGTAGAGATGGGATTTCACCATGTTGGTCAGGCTGGTCTCGAACTCTTGACCTCAGGTCATCTGCCCACCTCGGACTCCCAGAGTGCTGGGATTATAGGTGTGAGCCACCGCACCTGGCCGGAATAGGGATATGTTTATACTACATTTATTTTCTGCTGTGCATACATACTATGATAAACAATTAATAAAACAGGCTCATTTAATATATCTTTCTTCTTTCTTCTTTTACTCCGAATACTATATTTAGTGTAACTTAGGAGTTTCAAGGAGTATCTATCCTAATCTAGCCAATTGTAACTAGCCTCCAAGACTCCTCCCCTTCTCCCAGTAATTTTCACCTCCATATGTTCATGGCCTTGTATAGACTCCTCCTAAGCTGAGTAGGACTGACATTCAAGCCAACAGTATGTGGTAGAAATGACACAGTATTGTTCCCAAGGCTAGGTCATAACAGAATTGTGGCTTCTGCCTTGCTTTCTTGGATCTGTCACTCTGGGGTAGGCTAACTGCTATAGCATGAGGACAGACAAGCAACCAATGGGGAAGGTCCCCGTAGTGTGGAACCAGGGTCTCTCATCAGCAGCCATATTAGTGAACCATTTTAGAAGCAGAAGCACATCCCTCAGCCCAAGTTAAGCCTTCAGATGAGTGCAGCCCTGACCAATATTTTGACTGCAACCACGTGAGATCATGAGCCACGAACTAAACTGTTCCTGACTTGTAGAAACTCTGTGAGATAATAAATGCTTATTGTTTTAGGCCACTACACTTCAGCCATTTTGCATTCTCTCTGGACTCCAAGGATAAGATAAGGCTTTAGTTTTCAAGTGGATTAATATTGAGTTTAGTCCTGGAACAGGTTCTTTCAGCCATACACACTTAAACAAAATACTTACTGAAACAAGTGTAAGTATAAGCTTCCCTAAATGCTGAATTTTCAATGGAGCATTTGGTTAGGTGCTACCTAGAGGCAGATGGTATTGTTTTGTCTTTCATATCAAGATTTAAACTTTGAGAAGATAGAACTGTTAAGTAAATGTAGTCTGGTATAGGGTAATATAGCATCATACTTTATTTAAACATAATTATGAATCAGCTTTGGTTGCAAGTAATAGCCTAAGCAGGAAGGATAATTTATTACCTAGAGAAGGCAAAGTCTTATGGAACCCAAAGGGAAGGATGGAGAGGGCCTTATGAAGGATCTTTCCTCTGATTATATTTCTTTCTAGGTGGGCTTTCTCGGATTTTCCATCTACAAGGTGGAATTTGGAAGCCCCTTTGGTTCTCTTATTGTATGATAGCTTTAGTCACAGAGAGTTTCTGTGATTTAGCTTCCTCAGAAGAGAGAATATCATAGGTAGAGCTTCAAGTAGGTGCCCATGCCTAAGGCAATCAGCCATTGCTGGGGTGGGTGGAACTCTAGGGCTGCGAGGAGCATTTTTCTGTTGATGGTATGTGTATGTTGGGGGTGGTGGGAATGCTGAAGGGGATTGTGTTCCAAAGAAGAAACCTGGGGGGCAGACACATACCTCAAAGTTACCTGCTATGGGAGAGAGCAGTTTTAGAAAACATATTACCTAATCTTTCTTGTTTGTTTTTGTTTCTTGAAACTGAGTTTCACTCTGTTGCTTAGGCTGGAGTGCAGTAGTGTGATCTCAGTTCACTGCAACCCCTGCCTCCCGGGTTCAAGCGATTCAAGTAATTTGAAAAGAACATAATCCACAGGTCTTCAAACAGACCTTCTTTGCCTTATTTTGTACTGATTGGGAGAGAAAATGAGCAAGAAAATCATCTACAAATCAGATCAGAAGAATGCAAGTTCAAGGCATTCTGTCTTAACAAATAAAATAGTTTAGTGAAATATTTTGAAATATTTGTAAGCATTTGTGTCCACGAAAGTTAGAAAACTTGATATGATTTTTTCCCCTATTTCCATGGGCTTGGATTTTCAATCTCTTGACTTCTCTCTGTGGTTGATTTTCTGGACTATTGGGTAACTCCCAAGTTTCAGTAAAGTATTTAAACATGTGATAGTATTATAATGGAGAGCAGGTATTTTTAAACACGTAGTTTAGTGTCATCAAGCTTTTCTACGAGTTCGCATATACACTTACCCTACTGTAGTCACAGTGCAATGAAAAATCATTTGTACAATATAGGTAGTGATTTTCATTGTGTTTCAAATGATGTGTTTCATTTGAACCCACAATTGGGTTCAAATCCACATGTAATGGCAGGTTTTTATATGCCATGGGGAAAAAAAATGGCAGAACTGTTTTTTACTCTATAGTATAAGTTGAAGAGAGCACAAGAATGCAAGTGGACTTTTGTTGTTGTTGTTGTTGAGACAGGGTCTTGCTCTGTCACCTGGCCTAGAGTGCAGTGGCACAATCTCGGCTCACTGCAACTTTGACTTGTGGGCTCAAATGATCCTCCCACTTCAGCCTCCCAAGTAGCTGGGACTACAGTGCGTGCCACCACACCTAGCTAATTTTTGTCTTTTTTATAGACACGGGGCTTTGCCGTGTTGCCCTGGCTGGTCTGGAACTCCTGTGCTCAAGCTGTTACTGGAAAGGGGTCTCGATCCAGACCCCAAGAGAGGGTTCTTGGATCTCATAAGAATTTGAGGCGAATCCATAAAGTGAAAGCATGTTTATTAAGAAAACAATGGAACCGGGCGTGGTGGCTCACACCTGTAATCCCAGCACTTTGGGAAGCCGAGGCAGGCGGATTGCAGGTCAGGAGATCGAGACCATCCTGGCTGACACGGTGAAACCCCGTCTGCACTAAAAAAATACAAAAAAATTAGCTGGGTGTGGTGGTGGGTGCCTATAGTTCCAGCTACTTGGAAGGTTTTGAGGCAGGAGAATCTCTTGAACCCGGGTGGCGGAGGTTGCAGTGAGCCGAGATTGTGCCACTGCACTCCAGCCTGGTGACAGAGCGAGACTCCATCTCAAAAAACAAACAAACAAAAAACAAAAAAACATCCTTGGTATCTGCCTGCGTGATGACTGAGTTTTTGTCAAGTTTAGCCTATGTATGAGATGAATTTGAGTTAGATTGAGGAGAAAGGGTGAAAGGATGAATGAGGTATATAGATAGGTTGTGGGACAGATGCTCTGCAAACAGGTTCATTGTCACAGGTTTTCTTCTTCTTTTTTTTTTTTTTTGAGGCAGTGTCTCTCTTTGTCACCCAGGCTAGGGTGCACCGGCAGGATCATGGCTCACTGCAGCCTCGACCTCTTGAGCTTAAGTGATCCCTCCCACTTCGGCTTCCCAAACTGGTGGGATTACAGGTGTGAGTCACCGTGGTGCTGGGGCTGCTTTTTTCATTAAATACACTGAAAGCATCAGTGATAGCCTCTTATGTCCTGCCCACCCATTATCATTGTATCTCAGAAAACTCATGCTAATTGCATTTTTAATTAAAACTGTTTCAGTCATCTTCGGGGTCCTTTTGAAGTACAGAGAAGATTTCATTATTTTGCCTAGAGACTGAAATAATGGGCACCCTGCAAGGTGTGGTTTTCCTTGTGTAACAGCTCTCATTGTGGTTGCATTTTTAGTTGAAAACATAGGTTTTAAAAGGAAACTACACCTTTCATGTTTAAAAGAAGGCATTGACCCATTTTCTCTAGTGATTAGAACAGTGGAAATTAGACTTAATGTAGTTTGACATATACTATAGAATTTTAGTCTTTCGACTGAAAGGAAACAATTGAGTACAGCAAGTAACACAAAGATACTTGCTTGCCACTGTGGCAATGTTGAGAGATGCAGTTGAGATTCCTGCCCTCACAGAGCAGTTGAGGCCAGTGGAAAAGCAATACATTGATTTCATCTCATGTGCTCCTGACAAATGAGGTCATCCAGTTTCTATTGAAACAATGGTACTAGTTCAATATCTGAAAAACTCTCTTGCTTTTAAGTTCATTCTTATATTCTTGTTGCCCCAAGTTCCCAGAGCAAGTGTAATCAGTGCTAGCTAATGGTTAAGAACCAGCTCTGGGCAGGGGGCACTGATTGTTGTGTTTGCCAGTTTCCTTTGTGTAAATGCTCCCACCATGGCCAGTATTAAGTGACCAGTGTAAACTCACTGAACATAGTACTGGGAGGAGTTGCACACAGTTGGCTCTCTGGTGTTAATACGCATCAGTCATTGCTCTACACACCAGGGATCCATCCGTGAACACTGCTGTAAAAAAATCCTTGTCTTCATGGAGTGGGGCAGAAAATAAATTCATGTAAAAGCAACTTGTGTTGCATATTAGGAGGGGAAAATTCTAAGAAAATAAAGAACAGAGTAAGGGGGATTATGTATACTGAAGGGACTTGGGCTGCAATTTTAAGTAGGGTGATCGTATTTCTCAAGTGGCTTAATTTTCAGATACTCGTCATTCTTGATTGCTTTTTCTGAAAAGGACATGCTGTGTTAAGTAGCTGAGTTTCCTGAGCACCAGGTGTGGTCTACTTGGCTCACTGTGAGGGCAGGATCTCCCTTCCCTTGATTCAATCCCTGACAGGTTAGAAATGAGCCTAAGACTCCCTTCTCTCACCTCAGAACCCTGTCACACCCTTGGCTGATGTTGATCTTGTGGTCAGCCCAAACCACAGTCCCTTTTCCACAGGAACTGCCAGCCTAGCCAGGTTTTCCTCATTATATCATTTTACCAATGATTGATTAAACCTAAAAGCAGTACTTTACATTGATCTCTGTGGTTTCTCATTATGTAAAAAAACTACAGAACCTGCCTGATTTATTGGCAAATAAATCTGCATTTGTGACATCCTGAGTTGTTAATGCTGCTTGAAGCAATGTGTTCCAAAGTGTGGGGCCACCTGTGATGGGTGAGGGCATTGGGAGCAGTTCACACTTGTGGCGTTAAATGGCTTTGGATCCTACAATGAGACAGATGCTTTGCAGGTCACATTCAGTGGGTGTGGTTATGTGAAGGAGAAAAGTGTTAGTTTGGTGCCAGTGAGTCTTTAATATCTTCTTGTACTAGCAAATCTACCTTTTCAGGAGATGAAAAGGCAGTGGTGTTACTGGAAAGGGGTCCCCATCCAGACCCCAAGAGAGGGTTCTTGGATCTTGCACAAGAAAGAATTTGAGGCGAATCCATAAAGTGAAAGCAAGTTTATTAAGAAAGTAAAGAAATAAAAGAATGGCTACTCCATAGGCAGAGCAGCCCTGAGGGCTGCCGCTTGCCCATCTTTATGGTTATTTCTTGATTATATGCTACACAAGGGGTGGATTAATCATGAGTTTTCCAGGGAAGGGGTGGGCAGTTCTTGGAACTGAGGGTTCATCCCTATTTATTTATTTATTTGAGACAGAGTTTCACTCTCGATGCCCAGGCTGGTGTGCAATGGTGCAATCTCGGCTCACTGCAAACTCTGCCTCCTGGGTTCAGGTGATTCTCCTGCCTCAGCCTCCTGAGTAGCTGGGGTTACAGGTGTGCACCACCATGCCCAGCTAATTTTGTACTTTTAGTAGAGACGGGGTTTCACCATGTTGGCCAGGCTGGTCTTGAACTCCTGACCTCAGGTGATCCACCCACCTCAGCCTCCCAAAGTGTTGGGACTACAGGTGTAAGCCACCACACCCGACCCCCATTTTAGACTATATAGGCTTTCTGATGTTGCCATGGCATTTGTAAACTGTCATGTTACTGGTGGGAGTGTAGCAGTGAGGACAATCAGAGGTCACTCTCATCAACAGACTGGCTTCTTTACTGCAACCTGTTTTATCGGCAAGGTCTTTATGACCTGTATCTTGTGCTGACCTCCTGTCTCATCCTGTGACTAAGAATGCCTTAATTTACTGGTATTATAGCCTAGCAGGTCTTAGTCTTACTTTATCTAACCCCTTTTCAAGATAGAGTTGCTCTGGTTCAAATCCCTCTGACAAGAGGGAGGTGTAGGGAGGGAGAGAGAGAGAAAAGAAGACTTCAGTCTTGGATGTTCTGCAGATGACAGTTTTTAGGTAAAAATTAGTAACGTTCTTTTATTTACATTGTATTTATTTTTCAGACTACCTTTTATTTAGAGTAGGTGATAACACACAATAATATAGTAAAATTTCCTTTCAGGTTAAATCTATTGAAGTTAAAAAATGAATTCATTGAAATAAATACTAAATAACATAAATGGTTTTGATTTGAATTTTTATTTTACTAGTTGTGTGATCTTAAGGTACTTAGTACTTGCTACCTCAGTTTACTCATCTGCAAAATGGGGACAAAAGCATTTACCTCAAAGGGTAGTTGTGAGGATTGTATGAGTTAATATGACCAGGGATTACAGCTCACACCTGTAATCCCAGCACTTTGGGAGGCTGAGGCAGGTGGATCGCTTGAACCCAGGAGTTCAAGACCAACCTGGGCAAGATGGTGAAACTGTCTCTACAAAAAATACAAAAATGGGCAGAGTGTGGTGGCTCGTGCCTGTAGTCCTAGCTACTCAGGAGGCTGAGGTGAGAGGATGGCTTGAGCCCAGGAGATGGAGATTGCAGTGGGCCAACGTTGCCCCATTGCACTCCAGCCTGGGCAACAGAGGGAGATCCTGTCTAAAAAAAAGTCCATTAAGGATGGTTAAGATTATATGAAAGAGCTTTTTTTGAGAGGTTGGGGTTATTTTTATCAATCTAACAAACATGTTCTAATTGTTGAAGGAGTTTTTAGTATTCTAGGTTATAGAAATAGAAAGAGGAATAACCAGTATTGTGTGAATATAGTGAACACAGTTCCCATTGTCTTTCTCCCAACTCTGCATCAGGGAATTATGTGGTCACTGGCCTTGGGTTGTTTACAGTTGTCCTTGTTGGGTCAAGGTGAGCCTTTTTACATCAAATCTGGGCAAGGTGCCCTTTCTTGTCATTCTGTTTGGCCTTTCAGAATACAAACAAAAACAAAAACAAAAACACTACCTGCACTGAGGCCTTTTATTACCTTGGAATTTATTTCCAAAGGAAATATCAAGGACAATTCAGTGGAAGAAGAAGTGGAAATTTAAAGGTGACTTAAACAGGCATCTGGTTTTTTCTTCCTCTGCCATCTCATGGCTTAAATGATAAATAAAGTCTTCTCAATTCCTGGATGAGCAGTGGAAGTAGACGAGGCAGAGACATAGTCATGGAGCAGCCTATCCCATGGTGAACTCTACAGGACTTGTGCTCCCCCAGTGATAGAAAATGTTTTATGGGGAGATCAAAGGATCTTGTGGTCAAATTTGGCTAAGACTGGCATACGTAAAGCTCAACAGACCTACTTATTTTCATGACTTCTCTCAGAGGGTTTTTATGGACAGAAATTCATCAAGATGTACTACAAAAGAAAATAATAATAACAATTGCCTTTTATTTAGCACTTACTATGTGCCAGGCATGAGTATGAGTACTTTACATGCATTAACTTGTAAATTCCCACAACAGTCTTATGAGGTAGGCATGGCTGTTTATTCTCATTTGTTATATGAGAAAACTGAAGCATGGAACAGCAAGGGCCAGTGTGTGGGATGTGGGGTTTCCTTAACCGAATCTGACCAGAGATGGGTTGAAATGCTGGACCTTCGGTAATTAAGAGCCCACCAAACCAATCTGGGAAACCTGTTCTAATACTCTAAGCAAGCTGTGACTTACAGGTAGATAATTTGGGGACGTGGGATGGCCTCACTCTTGCCTCATGTCGTTTGAGCATTCTGATTTCTGCCCCAGAAATGATGACTTCTCCTAGAATCCTTGTGTTATATCAGTTCATCTCCCAATGATATTCTTGCTTGGTTTGATGCTAGAAATTCTTGAAATGGGACTCATATATCTTAAAGTGACAGGCTTAATTTTCTTTCTTTTTTTTTTTTTGAGATGGAGTCTTGCTCTGTCACCCAGGCTAGAGTGCAGTGGCGCAATCTTGGTTCACTGCAAGCTCTGCCTCCTGGGTTCACTCCTTTCTCCTGCCTCAGCCTCCTGAGTAGCTGGGACTACAGGCACCTGTCACCACGCCCGGCTAATTTTTTGTGTTTTTTAGTAGAGACCGGGTTTCACTATGTTAGCCAGGATGGTCTCGATCTCCTGACCTCATGATCTGCCCGCCTCAGCCTCCCAAAGTGCTGGGATTACAGGTGTGAGCCACTGCACCCAGGCGACAGGCTTAATTTTCTAATTTTACAATCTTCTGGAGAGGGAGATGTATTCCCACTGCTGTAGACCAACCCTTCTTAATTTGGGCATTTTAGTAGCTTCTTTGGAAGGCAAGAATTTGATATGTGGAAAGGGAAGACAGGTTTGAATAGGGCTGTGATCCTACTTTAGTCCAGTGAAAGAGCACTTGATTAATAAATCATTTAAATCCTCCTAAAGTTAAAAGGATGGAAAATGCTACTTTTTAAATCAAGGTTTTAAATGCATCTCGTCAACTGGTAAAGAGCTGTAATGGCATTTTTTTTATAGATAGTCTTAGCTTCAATTATTCATACATCTCCTTGAATTATTTTAGTATTACCCAAGTGATGAAATAATATTGGATAAATTACTGTTTTTGCTCCTGCGGACAGCTGAGTCTAATACTTAAAAAACACTTTAATTATTTTCTATTAATATTACTCTTAATGTAAAATTCAGGTTCATTGATGCTGCAAGATTAGGTGCTTATCGTCTATGGTTTCAGAGCTGATGCTAGTTGGAATTGCTTCTTTGTAGTAATGAGGAAACAGTGCTCTTTTGTGCAAATGGAGAGAGCTGTATTTTAGACCCAACATGTTACTTGGCCAAATATGCTTGTGCAGTGCACCCCCTGTGCAGCCGTATGTGATTGGCCAGCTTTATCTCGTATCTCCCATAGCACCCTTAATGTCTCCTTGTTAATTCTCATCTCACTTAAAGTTACTTGTTGAATGTCTCTCATTCTTGCTAGAGGGTAGACTCCCTCAGGTATGGGCATATATTTGTCATATTTATTCTAAGGACAAACACAGTGCCAGGTACCTAGTAGGCTCTTTGTGATGTTTATTATTTAAGATGTTTATTGAGACCAGGCACAGTGACTCATGCCTGTGATCCCAGCACTTTGGGAGGCCCAGGCGGGCGGATCATGAGGTCAAGAGGTCGAGACCATCCTGACCAACATGGTGAAACCCCATCTCTACTAAAAATACAAAAAAATTAGCTGGGTGTGGTGGTGTGCGCCTGTAGTCTCAGCTACTCAGGAGGCTAAGGCAGGAGAATTGTTTGGACTTGGGAGGCAGAGGTTGCAGTGAGCTAAGATAGCACCACTGTACTCAAGCCTGGATGACCAAAAAAAAAAAAAAGATGTTTATTGAATGCAAGCTTAACATTTGCATGCATGGATGGGTGGATGGATACATATGGAATGGATAGAGCAAGTATAGGTCTTACATAGAAGAATTAGAAATCTTTTGCCTGGGGCATTTGATCCTGGGATCTTGGAGTCAAAATTGCAGGCCTGTATGGAATAATCAAATTTTATCTAAGCACTTCTAAGCCCTAAGGGAAACTATAATTTGCAAATCTCCTCTGTTTTGAATCTCTTGTGTTCAGCATAGCCAGATGTTCTGTTACCAAGAAAAAATGTTATGTTTTCCTATTATGTATAATCCTAACAGAGTTCCTCACAGACACAGTTGTAAGTTGGGTCTTCTAATGGCTATGGGAAGGGGCTGGAAATACACCGGTGGTTATTACTTGACACAAACCTACTGATCTTCTGACTGGCTGGTTCTTATTACTGTCTCTCCTTTCCGTACACCAATTTTCTTTGGGGATGAAGTGCTGGCATTGCAATGCTGCATTGATTCATTGTGTTCTCTTCTCAGGTGTAATCATTTCCCTGGGCTGCTGTGATAAAATATCACAAACTGGGTGACTTAAAACATCAGAATTGTATTCTCTCGTAGTTTCAGAAGCTAGAAGTCTGAAGTCAAGCAGGGCCTTGCTTCTTTTGAAGGATCTATAGATCCTTTGCCTTGCTTGTTGCTTTCTAGCTTCTGATGGTTTCCAGCAATCCGTGGCATCCTTGGTTTGCATCTATGTAACTCCAGTTTCTACCTCCTCTTCACATAGCTGTCTTCCTTCTGTGTGTATCTGTCTCTGAGTATCTGCTCACTTTTATAAAAGGACACCAGTCACGTTGGTTTTAGGGATTCCCCTGATTCATTATGACCTCAACTGATTATATCTGCAAAGGTCCTATTTCTAAATAGGGCCACATGTGGTTCCAGGTGGACATGAACTTTGAGGGGATGCTATTCCACCGCGGTATACCAGGTTTTAACTCTTGCATTGGTTGCTAATGCATGAATCTAGGTCTAGTCTCTGCTGCTTTTTGTGTGTGACCTTGTCTCTCTTTCTGTAAAAGGGAACTAATAATAGTACCTGTATATCAGGAGATTTTGAAGGTTAAATGAGTGATGGAGATAAACCATGTTAATACAGAGCTAGCATATGGCAAGTACTTGATACACTCCTATTATTATTATTATTCCTTTCTTTCATATCTAACCAAAATGTATTTCCTATATTCTTTCCTTTTGTGTGTGTGTGTGTGTCTGTGTGTGTGTGTGTGTCTCACTCTGTTGCCCAGGCTGGAGTGTGGTGGTGCCGTCGTGGCTCACTGTGGCCTCAACCTCCTGGGCTCAGGCTAACTTTCTTTCTTGATTTTCTTCTGTGTTCCTTTAACTTTTACTAGCACGCTACAGACAACTGTCAATCATTTTGGTTGATTCTCCTTTGATTGATTTTGTGGAATGACCTTTTCTTGAGGAGGAACGGATTAAAAGAGAGGTAAGAGCTTCTGTGTTGATTGGAGGTTATTCTAATATGGTGGTAAAGATCTTAAGAAAATTATAAGTCAGCCAGGCGTGGTGGCTCATGCCTGTAATCCCAGCACTTTGGGAGGCTGAGGTGGGAGGATCACTTCAGGCCAGAAGTTCGAGACCAGTCTGGCCGATATGGTGAAACCCCGTCTCTGCCAAAAAATATAAAAATTAGCTAGGCGTGGTGGCTCATGTCTGTAGTCCCACCTACTTGGGAGGCTGAGGTAGGAGAATCACTTGAACCTGGGATGCAGACATTGCAGTGAGCTGAGATTGTGCCTCTGCACTCCAGCCTGGGCAGCAGAATGAGACCCTGTCTCAAAAAAAAAAAAAAAAAAAAGAAAGAAAGAAAATTGTAAGTCATTGCTAAAATACAGATTGATTTAATAATCTTATCTTCTCAAATCAATTTTTTTGATTACACATTGGCCTGAGCAAAATACCATGTAGTAGCTTTCTTCCAACATGGCAAAACAGTGTTAAATAATTCTGCAGTGGGTTAAAATGATAGTAAAAGTCAAAATTATATGTTTCCTTTTTCTATGCAATTATAATAAATCTGAACTGAACTCAGTTTGGCAGTAGGGTCAATTATAACTAAAAACTGCAGCCCTATTCCATTTTGTTCTTACCAAATGTAAATGTTGTCATATAAATTAAAACCCATGGGGAGAGGGTCATTCAATTAATCTTAATTTTCATTTTCTTCCGTAATGTGAAATTAAATATAAGTTGTTAATGTTTTTGGGAAGAGGAAGAATGGGCTAAATTTAATTGTACTATATTGTTTTAAAAATATTTCTTAAGTCCCAGAAGAGAGTGAAGCTTATAAATATGGAATGCCTTGAGGTGATTGAATCTAGCAGAGGAGAGATTAGGTTTTCACCTGACACATGTATTATAACCTTAAAAAGAGATGGTTCAGGATTAGAAATTCATATGGTGTTTGTGTGTGACTGTCAGAATTTGATGGAAGATCCAATATGTTCTGTTCCCCACTGCTTAAAACTAAAAAGAAGATAATTTTAGAGCCCTTGTTTTTTAATATCACTGTTTTTAATGACTATCACAGGGGTCTTCAAGAAATTGAGGGCACAGGTCTAGGTGTTTAGCTGGAAGAAAAAAATACAGCAGGAAGCAGGTGGAAAACAGTTCTTTAAATAGATGGCTAATATGTGTAAATGAAATCTGCCTCATTTTGTGTGGGCCCTAAAGGATATGAACAGGACTGTTGTGGGTAATTTGTGATGTGCAAAAGCTCCCTAAAATAAGTGTGGCTGCCAAGAAGTGTGGTTTGTTCACTGATTCGGAGCTCTCTGAGACTAGTCTGGGTCACTGCGAGAAGTTTGTGTGAATTTAAACATCGGATCTGAAGTTAGACCAAGTGACCACTTAGATTTATTTCATTCCTGAGTTTCCAGGAATCTTAAGTTGGTGACCAACGGGATGAGATTGAAAAATGTTAAAAGGGGGCAAGATGATGGAAGGTCTGTGATGTCTGGCTAAAACTGAGAGTTCTAATGTTCAACGCAGTAGTTAGATATTAGGAAGCAGGCTAACAGACTATATGAGGGAAAGTATTCCAGCCTTCTATAATGGTCACTGTTAACAAAGCGTCGAATGGGGAATTATGCCTTTTTCTAACTTGAAAAATGAGAGAGAGAGAGAGAAAGAGAATGAAAATATATCCAAATTACCTCCTGATACCTTCTCTAGTGTGAACATTTTTTGTTTCTTTTTGTTTTGTTTTTTGTTTGTTTCTGTTTTTCTTTTCTTTTTTTTTTTTTTTTTGAGACAGGGTCTTGCTCTGTCACTAGAGTACAGTGGCACATTTGTAGCTCACTACAACCTCAAACTGCGGGGCTCAAGAGATCCTCTCCCTCAGCCTTCCAAGTAGCTGGGACCACAGGTGTGTGCCACCACTCCTGGCCAATTAAAAAAATTTTTTTTGTAGAGATGGGGTCTCCCTATGTTGCCCAGGCTGGTCTGAAACTCCTGGGCTCAAATGATCCTCCTGCCTTAGCCTCCCAAAGTGCTGGGATTTACAGGCATGAGCTGTTACATCTGGTCCTTGTGTAAGCATTTTGGAGGTTAAGGAGTAGAAAATCAAGTTGTTTTTACATTTATAATTTCAGAATGAGAAGTTGGCATTTTGTCTCCTGGGGGGAAAGCTCCCTCAAATTCAATGAAATTAATTTAGTGTTCTCCAAAGGAAAAGCCAGTGGAATTGTGTTGAGCAAGGATCATGAAAACTGATAGTCTTCAGTCTTCACAAATCAATGTTAACTATACTGTCTGGTTTCATGTATAGTGAGTGCCCTTGTGGGCACAGTATTGTTTGACAGAATAATTTGGGATTCTGATAATTTGGGATTCCCTTTTGACTAGTTTGCATTTTGTTTTGTTTGCTTGTTTGTTTGAAAATGAGGTTTATTATCCTTCCTTAAGAAAAACAGATGACTCTGCAGTATAATTGAACTCCTCCTAACTGTTTGTAAGCATTCTACTTAACTTGCATTTATTTGTTGGTAGGGATAATTTGAAAAGAAGAGCATTTTAAATTCTCTGAATTTAAGCAAACAATAATTTTAAGCTGAGCTGCATAGCCACCAAGCGATAGGATGAAAACAACTCATTTGTTGGCAAAATAAATCAGTTTAAGAATGTTGTGGAGGCCGGGCACGGTGGCTCACGCCTATAATCCCAGCACTTTGGGAGGCCAAGGCAGGTGGATCATGAGGTCACGAGATCGAGTCCAGCCTGACCAACATGGTGAAACCCTGTCTCTACTAAAAATACAAAAATTAGCTGGGCATGGTGGTGTGTGCCTGTAATCCCAGCTACTTGGCAGGCTGAGGCAGGAGAATTGCTTGAACCCAGGAAGCGGAGGTTGCAGTGACCTGAGATTGCACCATTGCATTCCAACCTGGTGACAGACTGAGACTCCATCTAAAAAAAAAAAAAAAAAAGAATGTTGTGGAGCAAGACACTATTTTAGATCCTCAAAAGAGTATAATGCACAGGTGAATGTTCCCAACCCCAGATTTTTAACCAAGAGGAGCAAAATAAAGAGTGCAGAAAATTGACCTGAGAGAGTTATGTAAGTTCCTTCTTAAACTACAGATGCCCTTCTGGGAATTTAATAAAAATGCTTAATGATAGGAATTCATGTTTACTGATTCTGACCCTACCTCAGTGTGTAGATAGATACTCTCTTTGTAACTGTAAAATTAGTTTCATTCTTTTGTTTTTCTGAGTAGCTGTTTAAAAACAATAGACTTTGTTAGAGCATTTTTTAGATTCACAATAAAATTGAGAGGAAGGTACAGAGATTTCCCATGTACCCCCTGCTTCCAGCCTGTGCACAGCCTCCCCCATTATCAACATCCCCCACCAACGTGGTACGTGCTAAAAGTTCTCGGTGCTCTGCTTATTTATCTCCCTGCCCCCTAACTTCTGATCTTTTTACTCTCTCCATCGTTTTGCCTTTTCCAGAATGTCAGATAATTGGAATCATATAATATGTAGGCTTTTCACATTGGCTTCTTTCACTTAGCAATATGCATTTGTAAGTTTCCTCCATGTGTTTTCATGGCTTGATGGTGTGTTTCTTTTTAGTGTTGAATAATATTCCCTTGTCTAGATGTACCATAGTTCTTTTATCCATTCATTTACTGAAGGACGACTTGGTAATTGCACATAAAGCTTTTATAAATTTTCGTATGCAGGTTTTTGTGTGGACATAAGTTTTCAACTCCTTTGCTGAATACCAAGGAGCATGATTGCTAGCTAGATTGTGTGGTAGGATTATGTTTAGTTTTGTAAGAAACTGCCAAACTGTCTTCCAAGGTGGCAATATAATTTTGCATTCCCACCAGCAATGAGTGAGACTTCCTGTTGCTCCACATCCTTGTCAGCATTTGGTGGTGTCAGTGTTCAGGATTTTAGCTATACTAATAGGTGTGTAGTGGTATCTCATTGTTGGTTTTATTTTTCAATTTCAAAAGTGCTACTAGTGATGCAGAAGGATAGAGGAGAAAGGAAACCCTGTAAACCCACATAACTCCTCTTCCTTAAGAGTTAATAGTATGATATGTATCTTTCTAGATGTTTTTCTCTTTATATGTAAGAAGGTGGAAATGTCTAAGGATAGGCTTAAGAAATAAAAACAGATTATTTCAATTACCTTTGACATTATAAATTTAAAATATAAGAAACGCCTTAAATTTAAAATATAAGAAAACAAGAAAGATTTGTCCAGACAAATTTTTAAAGAAGTCAAAGATAACTTTTTTGGACCATTAATATATTATGTGTACAATTATCCAAGATTTTAAAAAGTATACAGTGAGAACAGTAGATCTTATCCCTGACAACTGTCTTCTCCTATCCTCATTATTTCATTATTTGGTTTCTCTGGAGGTAGTGGCAGGGTGTGTGTGTGTGTGTGTGTGTGTGTGTGTATGATATATATACTTAAGTAAGAAATTAATGTGTATAGGCCGGGTGCAGTAGCTCACATCTGTAATCTCAGCACTTTGGGAGGTGATTGTGGTTTGGCTGTGTCCCCACCCAAATCTCATTTTTAATTGTAGCTCCCATAATTCCCATGTGTTGTGGGAGGGAACTGGTGGGAGATAATTGAATCATGGAGTGGTTTTTCCCATTCTATTCTTGTGGTAGTGAAAAAGTCTCACGATATCTGATGATTTTATAAGGAGTTTCCTCTTTTGCTTGGCTCTCATTTTCTCTCTTGCCTGCCACCATGTAAGGTGTGCCTTTTGCCTTCTGCCATCACTGTAAGACCTCCCCAGCCACATGGAGCTGTGAGTCCATTAAATCTCTTTTTCTTTATAAATTATCCAGTCTTGGGTATGTCTTTATCAAGCAGTGTGAGAACAGACTAATACAGTGGCTGACACGGGCAGATCACTTGAGGCCAGAAATTGGAGACCAGCCTGGCTATGATGGTGAAACCCCGTCTCTACTAAAAATACAAAAGAACTGGCTGGGTGTGGTGGCATGTGCCTGCAATCCCAGCTTCTTGGGAGGCTGAAGCACGAGAATTATGTCAACCCAGGAGGCAAAGGTTGCAGTGAGCTGAGAACGTGCCACTGCACTCCAGCCTGAGCAACAGAGCAAGACTCTGTCTCAAAGAAAAGAAAGAAATACATGACTATATATAATATACTGTATATAGAATATTATAAATATGTATATAAACATATACATGTTATATAAATATATTCACATTTTATATGTGTATAATATAAATGTATACGTATTTCTTACAGAGAAATAATATATACACAAATTTGCATTTTGCTTTTTCAACATAAATTGAAACTTGATTTACTGAGTTCTGAGTCCTTTTTCCAGGGTTATTTATTTTTAGAAATAAGGAAATACAAATGAACTGGTTTGTCCATAGAGAGGAAAGCCAGGAAGTGTAAAATGCCATTCGTTACCTGATAGTCATCATTTTAGCAAGCAAAGAGCAGGCAGTTTTCGGGAAAGCATATGGAATATGGCTCTTGATGGAACTACGTGCCACTTGAAGGATACACGTGGATAACCCATAGGGATGATTCACTACCAGTGCAGCTGTAAACTTTTAATTAGGTAGGAAGCACCTGTGTGTTATTACTTCATCATTTTTCCTCTTCCCAGTCCCAGTCTCTTCAGGGATTAAAAAAAAAAAAAGGCCCAAACAAGTTGGAATTTAAATTTTCTGTAGGAGAAAGCAGCCAGTGTCTAAAAAGGGGCAAGTGTGCAGATCATCTGCTGAAAGACAGGGTGAGAAGAGTAACTTGAACGGGTGTGAATTTTAGAGGGCAAATGACTGTGCACATTGCAAGGTGTTTGGCATGGAGCGATGTGTTAGCATCCCGTTGGTGGTTGGATTTACGCTTCTGAATTGAGTGTTTAAAAATATTTAACAGAATTAATGCTAAATGTGTACAAGCTGCTGTTCAAATGTGAACAGTACTAGCATTTGTATCTCCTCCGGGCTCTGAGCATTACCATGAGATGGCACCAGCATCCTTTCATGACCTCTGTCTGGCAGGAGGCTAGGTGAGACTGGTCATATGATTAGCAGTTTCTTGCAAGGGACTGATCAACATCATTTACCACACAGTTTTCCTAAGAGAGGCTTTGTCCTCACATGAATTGTTCTAAATGTGCATTATAATACTAACCTAAATATGCTTTGTAAAAAAATTATCAACTATCATTTATTGAGTGCTTACTACATGCTGAGAGCTTTACAAATTTATTCCTGTGTAACTTTCACTACTACCCCAAGGGGGTGCTATTATCTTCATTTTATAAATGGGGAAGTCGATGCCCAGAAAGATAACATACCTCACCCCAGGTCATGCAGCAGGTTACCCTAAGGCATTGAACTCAGTTGTACAGTGCTGAAACCCTTTGTATATATACATATATCCTGCAAATATCCATCCACCGTAAGCAAATTTATTTGACACATTTGGGTTGACACTGTTCTCAACTTTATGATTTGTAAATTTAATATGCTCATTAGGCATTTATCGAACATTAGACCCAAATACTCTTAAGGATGGTGGCCCTCCCAGAGCTCTCAAACTGGTAGCCTGTGGGCTGAATTTGGACTGCACCTGTTTTGTTTTGTCTGAGGGTAGCTAAAGTCAGCACTATGTTTTAATTGAATTGAGCATGAATGCCTTGAGGTCTCTTCTCAGGTCCTCCCTTAGCCTCCATAATTCTCTACTTTCTCTGGCATTGTCTGCTTCACTAGTTGAGGTTATCTGCATGGCCCCTGATGGCATTTGAATTTGTGATAGCAGAAACCATGAAACCACGAAGTATCTCAGTTAGAATGTGTTCATTTGTGGGTTCAGATTAATTAGTTAACAAATCGATCTTTGCTCTCAAATAAATGTTGCTGGATTTACGGTGCTCAATGTGCAACGGAGAGTTGACTTTTTTCCCAGGCTTTTCATAGAAGGCCCTCTGTTGGTAGAAGTCCCTGCCGGGTTTATGCTGGCTGAATATGTGTGCTGACCTGTGGATGTCGTCATATGGTGCATCTCCTGAAGGCTGATGTTTGGTTGATTATAATATGCCCTGAGGTGATTTTGATCATGAAGCTAAATCTAATGGAGAAAACATGAAAGCCAATTAGTTGTTAATAAGCATTAGGGGGAGAAAGGAGGGTCTAAGATCCTCTTTTCTTCCCTCTTTGCCTCCCTTTGTCTTTTCTAATGGACTCTCTGGCTTTAAAGCAATTGTTTTCTGGGTCCATGTGAGTGTTTTCTAAATTACCAAGAATATTCAGGAGTGTTAGGGCCCCTTGAATTGAAGATAAAGACCTTGGAACACACAGTCAGTGGTAGAAATCCTCCCTGGTACTCTATTCACATCGCCTTCAAAAAGTACAGTATGTTCTGAAGGAATTTCTCCTCCATGTATTTCCTCCGTTAACCGTTCTTCTGCTGTGTTTTCAGTTTGTTTTCCATGGAACACCTGCCTGAAGGATGCTCTTTGCAAATCAGTTTGCGAAATGCTTTTTATTCCAATACTTTGTTAGGGATTTGAAAGACATCTCATGGTAAATGCTCCAAGCAGTATTTTATTTAAGGAACCTGTTTTGCCCAACGCAGCATTTTCCTAATTAGTGAACTAATAGAACCCTTTCTGAAATCTCTGCTTTCTGAATATCACCTCCCCATCTTCCAGAACAACCTATACCTATTAGCTTTCTACAGGCCATACTTTGGGGTTGCCTTTCCCAAATGTAGGTCAGAATTTAGGTAGAAATTACCTGGAAGCATTGAACCATGTTTTAGATATTTTGGGGGGTTGGGGAGGAGGAATAATCCCAATTCCATCTAAATACAAGTTTGCCAAATATGAAAATGGTTCTCAAAGAATTGAACTTCATGGCTTGGAAATGTTTATTTATCATTTTTTGTTTGTTTGTTTTTTTGAGACAGAGTCTTGCTCTGTTGCCCAGGCTGGAGTTCAGTGGCACAATCTCTGCTCACTGCAACCTCTGCCTCCTGGGTTCAACCTCTGCCTCCTGTGCCTCAGCCTCCTGAGTATCTGGGATTACAGGCGTGCACCACCATGCCTGGCTAATTTTTGTAGTAGAGACGGGGTTTCACCATTGGCCAGGCTGGTCTCGAACTCCTGACTTCAAGTGATCCGCCTGCCTCGCCTCCCAAAGTGCTGGGATTGTAGGCGTGAGCCACCGCGCCCAGCCCTTCATGGCTTGGTAGTATTTAAGGAGATCAGACTAGATAAAAGTTTACTTTATTCTTCATGATGTCTGATAGGTTGTTTGCTGGTATAGGTGCTGTGTCTGGTTTTCTTTCGTGACTTGTCCCTAGTGTAGCCATTTATAGTGTATTTGACAAACTTGTCCACTTGTAGACTCAGGTAGGCCTGCTTGACCTCCTCTGGGGATATTTGCTAATGTCTTGTCAGAGTTGATACAATTTTCCACGTTCATGCTTTCTTTTGATTCTCATAATAATCTTCTAAGGTAACTAAAAAAAAATCCTTATTTCCCTGTTTGATTAAGGAAACTGGTCCTAAGAGATTAAGTCACTTGGTCAGGGTCTCTTGGTGAGGTACTTAAATTAAATTGATTTTCCAGGTTCTGGTCTTCATTTTCCAAACTAATTCTGCTTTGTGTGTGACCTGAAAAACACTTTTTTGTTACCTGTTTTTGTTTGTTTAAACTAAACATGTACTTGTTTATTAGACGAAGCAGGGAGCCCAAATAAAACCAGATGTGAGCTGCTTTTAACCATCCCCGAATCGTAATGATCCATATGTGAATTATCCCTTGTAGCTAGTTTTTAATCCCAGACTGGGCTCTTCCAGTTTTTCAGCCTGCTGTTCAAGTCTCCCCAGTCCCTGACTTGGTTTTGTCAGAGCAGATTAGAGAGAAATTCTACAGTCTGAGAACACGATGTGTATGATTTAGGAAGCAGAACTCTTTTTTTTTTTTTTTTTTTGAGATCAGAGTTTTCTTTGTTTTCCATTTACCTGAAGTAATGCATTGTTTCATTTAAACTTAAATAGCTTTCAAGATTGGGTTCATGAACATGTCAGTGGGCAGAGTTTCATATCTAGACTAGAGAGATGACAGAATAAATATGTTTAAGATAGAATTATTTTCACACCTACCTTTTCCCTTTCAGATTCTATCATCAGTGATTGAGAATTTAGGCTTTCAAGGGCACACTTGGATTTAAATCTCAGTTTGTCCATTTAGTAGCTGTAAATGCCCTTGGGCAAGTTAATCTCTTTGCCTAGTGTGGTTATCCTCCAAATGGGATAACCCCACCTATATTGAGGAATTAAATGCAGTAATGAATGGGAAGCCACTAAGCACAGTGCCTTACACAGAAACATTAATAATAGATAAAAAAATTTGTATCACCTTCTAGGTGCCAAGTTTGATGCTAGGAAATAATCCAATGGGCTATAAAATATGATTTGGTAATTTGTTTGGAGAATGGGGTAAATGAAAACAGTAAGAATATATAATAGACTTACATAAAACTTTTGAAGAGAGAGTGGTTATGCTGTTGGGGTGTGGCTTTGAAAGGCTTAAAACTAATCAGGGGTGTTGAGTTTTGATCCAAAGGTTTAAGAATGACTTTAATGAGCATGCAAGTTAGGATATGCTTTGGTCCTAAGTGCAAAAAAAAAAAAAAAAAAAAAAAAAAAAAAAAAAAAAAAAAAAAAACAAACTCTACCCTGAATTCCACCCTAAGCGGAAAATAAATTTGTTGTAAACAAACGATAGATATGTGGAGTAGTTTACAGGATCTGAGAAACACCTGAAAAATGGGATCAGAAAGGTGGACACTGGGCAGCTCTGGGGCTGCTGGTGGAGGGAGCTGAAGCCACATCTCTGTAGAGCGTCCCCCAGAGGATGAGCCAACTCCAACCCTTTTCAGTCTTTTTCTGCTTGAAATTCAAATTCCATGGACAAATGTTCAAATGTCCCAGTTTGAGTAAAATGTCTAAACCAGCCTAGGGAGATAAGCTATTTTCATTTGACAAAACTGGATTGCTTCTATCAGAAATGGGGAACATAGATGTTGGATAGCAAAAGTCCACCATGTCCGAAAGAGGCCTGAAGGTAGACATCCATGTACTGTGTTGGATAGGTGATGAGCAGAGATTTAACTACTAGGTCAGGACCTTTATGTCGGGAAGTAAAATGAAAGAGGTATTTTGGGATTATGACCTGACAGTGACGGGAAGCCACTGTAGAGTTTTGATGGAGGTTGAGGGGCACTCGTTTCTACTGCAGGATATTTTAAATAAGTAGTTCTTTAATAAGCAGTAGTGACTCTTTTCTCAGATTAGATGATCACTTTCCCAGCTATCTCATGCCTCCACGTCCTCCGTCATATCAGTGTTTGCATTGGTGCTGCCCCGGCAACCACTTCGATTAGTAGATTAGTATGTAAACAGGAAAGCCACTTGCAGTGGTGGCATACTTTATTGGTTGGTTTTCACTGATTGATTTACAAGGGTGCTTGTTTTTCCTCTGGAATATGCATTTGAAAGACTTGTGTATTGTCAACAGTATGGCATTGTATTTATCCTCATTTTTAAATGTATTTTCATTGTGATAACTGGTATACTTTTTCATGGGGGGATAAAAGATCTTTTTCCAAATTTGAGTTCTCGGTTATATCTCTCTCTTAACAAAAGTCCTCTGTAACTCTTCACTTTGGCAGCCCCGAATACCTAAACATGTTTATTGTTTTATATTCAGTTATTTAAGATAATATTATCCAAACACAGACAGAAGGTTATGAGCTAGATCAGGGGTCCCCAACCCCCAGGTCGTGGACCGATGCTGGTCTGTGGCCTGTGAGGAACTGGGCTGCACAGCAGAAGGTGAGCAGTGGGCAAGTGAGCATTACTGCCTGAGCCCCGCCTCCTGTCAGATCAGTGGTGGCGTTAGATTCTCATTGGAATGTGAACCCTGTTGTGAACTGCACATGTGAGGGATCTAGTTGTGCACTTCTTATGAGAATCTAACTAGTGCCTGATGATCTGAAATGGGACAGTTTAATCTGAAAACCATCCCCCACCCCTGGCCCATGGAAATATTGTCTTCCACCAAACCGGTCCATGGTGCCAAAAAGGTTAGGGATTGCTGGTGTAGATACTATCTGGGTTTGATGATCTTGCTTGGAATCCCCACATCCCTGAAATAAAGCGGGCAGCAGTTACTTTAAATTATTTTATTTTATTTTTAATTTTTGGGGATATAGGGTCTCACTCTGTCACTTAGGGTGGACTGTGGTGGTATGATCACAGCTCACTGCAGCCTTGATCTTTTGAACTCAAGTGATCCTCCTGCATCAGCCTCCTGAGTAGTTGGGATTATAGGCGCCCACCACCACACTGGGCTAATTATTATTTTTTTGAGACAGGGTCTTGCGTTGTTACCCAGATTGGAGTGCAGTGGTGTGATCACGGCTCACAGAAGCTTCAACCTCTCAGGCTCAAGCGAGTCCTCCCACCTTGGCCTCCCAAGTAACTGGGACTACAGGCATGTGCCACAACACCTAGCTAATTAAACAGTCTTTTTTTTTTTTTTTTTTTTTAATAGAGACGGGGTCTCAACTTTGTTGCCCAGGCTGATCTTGAACTCCTGGGCTCAAGTGATCCTCCTGCCACTGCCTTGCAAAGTGTTGAGATTACAGGCGTGAGCCACCATGCCCAGACTATGTTAACTCCTTAAAGGTGGGCTATGGAAATAATGTTGATATCAGCTCTTCAGTGATGGTGTCACTACAGGAAGAGAGAATTTATATACTTGAATACATTTTGAGGGTAGCTTCATGAGGCACTGTGAGCGAAGCCTTTTCGTAATGAGAATACTCTACTTGGTCATAGACATACCTTAATTTGATTCCCAGTTGTGCATGGAATTGGCATTATAAAAGGCCATCCCTAGAAAATGGGTTATTTGATCACAACTAGACGTCATCCTCTATATTTTAGAACCATAAATTTACTACTTTTATTAAAAAATTGATTCGTGTCAGCATAACCTGCTGAGAGTAAGCAGACTTCTGATTGTCTGCCCCACTGTGTTATAGATGGAAATGTAGACTGTGAGTGGTCACTATGGTTCATGACCAAGAGAGTCCTCTAATGATAAGGCAGGCTGGAGAGCTGTCCCAGGAGTCTGTTGGAAAGACTGATCCACGTGTTCCGGAGGGGAAGTCGGCCAGGGAGTCCTAATGTCCTTTACATTGGACAACTCAGATATTAGTTTTTCTGTAGCTGATTTTTGCAACCTTGCTTATTTCATAGAGAGAAAAATATAGAAGATAATTTGCAGGAATTAAAAGTTGTTTCATTTAGAAATAATAAGGATTGGCTGGGCGCAGTGGCTCGTGCCTCTTAATTCCAGCACTTTGGGAGGCCAAGGCGGGTGGATCACAAGGTCAGGAGTTCAAGACCAGCCTGGTCAAGATGGTGAAACCCCATCTCTACTAAAAATACAAAAAATTAGCCAGGCATGATGGTGGGTGCCTGTACTCCCAGCAGAGCTTGAACCTGGGAGGTGGAGGTTGCAGTGAGCTGAGATCGCGCCACTGCACTCCAGCCTGGGTGACAGAGTAAGACTCTGTCTCAAAAAAAAAAAAAAAAAGGAATATGAAGGGATATTGTGGACAGTATTGTCAGAAAGAAGAGTTTTCAACACCAGGAAAAAGAGGTTGGTATTTTGTTGTTTCATGGACATTTTCTGCATATAATACTTTTGAGTGTTTCTTATTGTGTGGTGTATGTGAGCTAGCAAAATGTTCAATATTTGATGTCTTCTGTTATTTTGAATTCATGTGTAAGAACTTTTCCTTCAGGGCATGTTTGTTTATGAGTGGCATTTGGTGTATTTCTTGTGTTAACTTTGATTCTCTCTTTTTGAGTTGTGCTCGTGTGGTGTTTGCATGCCCCATGAATCATAAGAATTTCAGATAATCATAAGCACTAGAGAGAAAGTACAACAGAGGGATTTGACAGAGAGTGTTGGAGTCGGGATAACACATGACAGGGTATTCCTAGCTAGCTCCTTTGCAGAGGGGATATTTTGAGTTGAGACACAAATATGGGGCCAAGTCAGGCAAATGGATACTGGGGACAAGAATGTTTCCTAAAAAGCCAATGACAAGCACCAAGACTCTGAGGCAGGAACAAGCTTGAAAAGATCATCCGATGCTTGAGAAGGTCATTGAGGTGGAGAAGGAATAGCCTCAAGCCCACAGGAAGTTAGAGTGAAGTTACCTAGAGGGAGCAATGGCAGTTCTGAATGAGAATTCAGGACTGGGCATCCCATAACACCAGATCCACTGAAGACTTCAACCTGAAAAAGGTAAAGTCTTCTGGTTTGTCTTTCTGGAGGGCAGTGGATTCCTAGATTTTTAACCAATCTCTGCATTTGCTTTTAATGTGCCCATTTTACTTCCAAAGTTGCTTATATTTCCATAGCCAAAGTTTGACTGACTGAGTTGTTGTAAGTTCCAAGGAAGGCGGGTATGGAGGGGTAAGTACTTTGCATGTGGTGACCTTCCAAGGATTTGGCAACAGAGACCTGGGTTTAAGTCTTGGTTTTGTCACTGACAAGCTGTAGAACTTTGAGCAAATAACTCAGCCTTACCAGGTCTCAGCCTGTGAAAAGGATAATCTCATCCACCCACTAGGGTTATCTGAAGGATCCATGGGAATAACATATATATTAATAAAATGTTTATTTTCAATAATATTATACATCCTGCTATTTTTTGAAACCAAAGGGAGTTAAGCGGTAATATTTTTAGCAATTTGAAAAATCTAATTAAGGGCTCTCCTTAGGCAGTAGAGTTGAATTCATGTTAATTTTGTCATCAAGCCATTTCTTTTTACAAATCCTTAGTCTTCACCAAGTGAAGTTTTTTTTTTTTTTTGTAAACAAGAGGCAAGATTTTTCTCACTGAATTTGTGGATCAATGCTAGAGACAAAAGGGAAACCTCGTTTCTCCACCACTGTTCAGGTCCAGAAGTACATTGTCAAGTTCTTTTTTTGCTGAAACTTACTAGGATGGCTGTAGATTTTTTTTTTTTTTTTTAAAGACAGAGTCTTGCTCTGTTGCCTAGGCTGTAGTGCAATGGCGTGATCTTGGCTCACTGCAACCTCCGCCTTGTGGGTTCAAGCAATTCTCTTATCTCAGCCTCCCTAGTAGCTGGGATTATAGGCGCCCACCAGCACGCCTACCTAATTTTTGTATTTTTAGTAGAGATGAGGTTCCACTGTGTTGGTCAGGCTGGTCTCTAACTCCTGACCTCAAGTGATCTGCCCGCCTCAGCCTCTCAAAGTGCTTGGGATTCCAGGCATGAGCCACCATGCCCAGCTAAGATGGCTATAGATTTTGTTTTTGATTATTGAAACTTTTCTTTGTCTTTGGCATTTCCCTTGAGAGTTTAATGAAAACATTGACTTTTGTGGATACTTTTGTGGAGGGCAGGAATGGGCCTGGAAGAAAGGGAGGGTGATACCCCATGGGAAAAGAGGCCCACCCATTGCATCTTGCCTTTGCTATGGTTCGGCCCTGTGTTAAACTGATCAGTGGACGTGCTGCCCTTCAAACTGGGCTGAAATTCCTTCCCTGCTCCCATCTACCTGCCTCATCCTAAACCTCTCTTTAAGCACCCAGCCCTGGTGCTTTCTTCTTCATGGAGCCTTTACATGCTATTCCAACCCACATTGATGTCTCCCATCCTTGAATTCACTTCAGACCATCAGTCTCCCTTTCCTAGTTTAGTGCTATTTCGAGTAATATATTGTTTTTATTATTAGATGCTACCATTTTCAAGATGTGCCTTCATGGTAACAGTATATTTTCAGGGAGAAGAATGACACACTTCTGAATTATTAGCTAATGCAAAACACATGCTCAAATATAGTGATGTTAAAGAAACCAAGTGAGCAAAAGCAAGGTTATGTTTTTAATAAGAGAATGTCTTAATTCTGCATAAACCATCCCAGAAACTCTATTATTTCTGTATTTTAAAAACACTTGGAGAACGCTTTCTTATATCCGGAAAGCACCACAAAAATCTGTCAGATGACAAGTCTGTTCTGATCTGTGTGGTGCATTCCTGTCTAGATATGTAGTCATTTACTGCCGTGTAGTATAATTTGAGTAGTGTGCAGTCCTCAGCTAAGTTGTTAGACTACATTTTGTCCTTTTTCTGTAACTTCTGAGTAGTGCTACTCTAAATTTGCTCTGTAGACCTGAGCTGAGGTGCAAAGTCTGTTTTTGTTCACCTGTGCACGATGGTGTAAATATAGAAATTGAGACTTAGAATTTAGAAATGTAATAGTAATTGGCTGAGTGTGTAATCCTAGCTGCTTGGGAGGCTGAGGTGGGAGGATCATTTGAGCCCAGGAGTTCAAGACTGACCTGGGCAACAGAATGAGACCCTGTCTCTAAAAAATGAAGAAGAAAAAGAATTATTTATTTATTTACTTATTTTTATTTTTAGGCAAGGTCTCACTCTGTCACCCGGGATGGAGTGCAGTGGCATGATCATAGCTCCCTGCAGCCTTGACCTCCTGGGCTGAAGCGATCCTCCTACTTCAGCCTCCCAAGTAGCTGGGACTAGAGGTGTACACCACCATACCCAGCTAATTAGACAAAAAAATATTTTGTAGAGATGAAGTCTCACCATGTTGCCCAGGCTAAGAAAAATAAATGTAATTGCACAGGACAATTGTCTGGCTGTTGAGTTTAATAATTAAAAGTTGGGTCTTGTATTTTGCAGTGTGTGCATGTGTTTTTCTGGTCATTAATTTTTATTGTCTTTTGATACTTTGGGAAATAAGAAACCGCTGGTCCTTTCTCACAACTAGTTTGAGAAGCAGTGCTCTAAAACAGTAGTTTTCAACCCTAGCTCAATATATCATTTAAATCACAGAAACCAGATTTAATATCAATTCAATCAGAATCTTGGGGATATAGCATAGGCATTGGTGTTAGTGTTACTTTTTAGTGTAATTTTTAAGCTCCCCTGTGTATTGTAATGTGGGGTTCTGGTTAAGATCCCTTATATGAAGTACCTATTTTTGTTGAATATATAGTGATTTCCATTGCAGATAAAGTTCCAGGATGAGGCCTTTTGTTGTCCTGTTACCTGCTTAAGCTTTGTCTCCAAATGCTTCCCAAAGAGGAGATAGGCAGTCTCAAGAGGCAGTCACTATCTTATGTGCCTGGTCACCCTCCCCATGTGCCTGGCCACCCTCCCCATGTGCAGGTGCTGCATCTACATGGTGACCAGCATATGACCCTGCCCTCCTGGAGCTTCCAGTCTAGTGAGGAAAGGGAGGCAGGCTGTAAACAATTAAACTCTTCACTATTTTCTCAATGATACTTGTGAACTGAATGGTGGGTAGGTGATCTGTCTTAGCCAGGGTGGTCTAAGACCTGGAGAATGAGAAAGCCAGAGATAGGAATGATAGAGAAAGGGTATTCTGGGCTGAGGGATGGTGGAAGCAACATCCTAGAAGTGGGCAGAGCTTGGAGTGTTGGATGAGGGTAGGTCTGGGGGAGAGCAGTGGGAGCTGGGTTAGGAAGGGCAGCATAGGCCGGGCCACAGGGCCCTGAAAGCCATAGTCAGGGGTTTGGATTTTGTTCTAAGGGCAGTGGCCATTCACTGGAGGGGTTTTAGCAGGAACCGAGCTTCCTGTCACCCAGTTTGATATGTCAGAGGGTGGATGTCTCTTTGGAGATGTGGTAGGTGAGAACGGGCCTGAGATTGGGTGATTTTATCGCCCTTCTAATCCTGAGAGTCAAGCAGGCAAAACAGAAACTGAAGTAGGGTTGGTCAGTCCAGGCCATTCTTGCCCTCATTGGCTCTCCTTGCTGCATATTTTGTGAAATATCAGCCATCAGGGTAGTGGTGTCTCTTTACTGCTTGGAATTAGTTGGAAAGGTGAGAACTGAATCAAAAAGTTACGGCACAATCTTGACAGCTTCCTCAAAGATTAAATAGTCTGTGCTCCTTTCTAATTTGCTAGATTTACATGGTTTTGAAGAATTTAGAATTATTTTCTTCCTTTTTTTTTTTTTTTTTTTTTTTATAAGAAGGAGTCTTGCTCTGTCACCCAGGCTGGAATGCAGTGGTGCGATATCGGCTCACTGCAACCTCCACCAGGCCTCCACCTCCTGGGTTCAAGCAATTCTCCTGCCTCAGCCTCCCAAGAAGCTGAGATTACAGGTGTGCACCACCGCACCTGGCTAATTTTTGCATTTTTAGTAGAGACAGGATTTCACCATGTTGGCCAGGCTGGTTTCGACCTCCATACCTCAGGTAAGCCTCCCACCTTGGCCTCTCAAAGTGCTGGGATTACAGGCATGAGCCACTGCATCTGGCCTAGAATTATTTTCTGTGCCTGATTTTAGGCAAATTGAAAATAAGAAGCACTTAGGAAGTTTGAGTAAATCAAGCTGACTGGCGAGGATAAAAACAAAACCTTTCAGAAAGTACCTTCTTTTCCCTCTGTCTTAGGGAAACTGATCTCTGGAGAAGGTGTGTGTATGTGCAGGCATGTGGGTATGTGCATATGTGTGTGCTGCAGTACATTTGATAAGAACATTTCAGGAGTGTGCTCTCTGTGTGCCAGCATTTTCATTCTCATGCTGCCCTAGGAAGTAGGCACTGCTGTTATCTCGGTTTTGTAAATGAGGGAACTGAACTCTGGAGGGAAGTTACTTGCCCACAGTCACACCTGAGTAGGAAACGGCAGACGGGATACATACCCAGGACTCCTAGTCCAAGCTTCCACTTGCCACACCTGTATTATATTAAGACTTAAGGCTGTGGTGGCTTATGCCTGTAATCCCACCACTTTGGGAGGCCAAGGTGGGAGGATCATTTGATCCCAGGAGTACAAAACCAGCCTGGGCAACATAGAGACCCTGTCTCTACAAAAAATAAACATTGGCTGGGGGTGTTGGTGTGCACCAGTAGTCCTAGTCCCAGCTGCTTGGGAGGCTGAGGTGGGAGGATTGCTTTAGCCTGTGAGGTTGAGGCTGCAGTGAGCTGAGATTGTGCCTCTGCACTCTAGCTTGTGTGACAGAGTGATTCCTGTCCCCACCACTCCCCTCAAAAAAGACTTTGATCTGAGAACCCCTGTTGATTTTTACTGGATTGACCTTGGTGGCCTCATTCTAGACGTTTAGTGACACCTGTGACCCCTTTCATTCTCTTTCTTTTGATCCTTAATTTCTGATTTTGTTAAAGCTCCTTAAGGCAATTTTTGTTTTCTCTCTGATTTCCTGAGGTTAATGGTAATGTTGGCAGGGTGATGCTGCTCATCTGGTCTGATTCCCAAGCTGGAGGTAATGGCGTGTGTCCTGCCCTGGTGCTGCTCTGTGATGGGGAGCATGCTCAGTTTCCTGCATTCAGGTGAGAGCAGAGACTTGGCAGGATCCGCCCCATTCAGAGTTGCAGGAAGAGGCTTGGATGCCTGTCCCAAATTGGAGTAAGTGGGAGGGAGCCACAGGCTGGTACAGGTAAGAGAGCTCAAGCTCTGTCTTTTCACAGCTAAAACTCAGCCCTTCTGCTGTGATTCTTAGGAGGGCCAGGGGTGCTTCCTGCAGGAATGAATGTAGGAGCTTACTTTTGCATATGCAAGGGGCTGGGCTGTGGCTGCCTTCTCAAGTTCTCAAGTCAGTGTCTAGGGGCTGCTGTCTTCCTGAATTGCTGGGAATTTTATTGTTAAGGAGCCATCTTGGCTGAGTCTGTTTTTATTCTACGATTTGAGGCTGGGCTTGCGTTCAGACTGGGAGCAGTCTGCGGCTTCTCTCCTTGTCAGATACCTTGGAGGTGGGCGCAGTGTTCAGGAATCTGATTCTCTGGGAAGACACAATTGCGATGTGAGAGTTTTCTCTCTCCTACAGCTTTGCTTGTTTGTTTCCCTCGTGTTTGTAAAGCAGTAAAATACCAACCCATAAGATTATTGTTTAGTAAACAGAAGCAAATCCAGACATTTATTCCCTACTATTGCTATATTTAGAAATGATCATTAATCCATATCAGAGAACTCTCACAAAGATGTGTTATTTTTGCGTTCTTTAGTGTTTAATAAATATCATGGGGCAACATTAAGAAGTATGTTATCCTTTTGAGAAGACCAGTCTTGGTAGTTCTATTTGTGTAGTGAAAATGATGTATTAAAAAAATAATAATAATGAATTTTAAAACCTGGTAAGTATTTTCTGCAGCAGAATAAGGATGTACTAGTAAAAGTGCTAATTATTGGAACTCTGTGGGATAGCAGGCATTTGTGAGTTTTTAGGCATTCTGGGATGTATACATGCAAAATTGTGGAGGATGCTGAGGAAATGAGAACAGTAGAATCAATCTATACAAAATTTGCCTTTTTCGCAGAATCTGGGGATTGGACCAGAGCCCCGATATAAGTTGAACAGAAGTTATTTGTGTATGTAGATAAATGATTTTCACCGCTCTGAAGCTTAACAGAAATATTTTCAATAGGGAAAAAACCTTGCCGTTGCAGTTCTTTATTTTCCACGGCGGTAGCAAGCCGCAAGTGAGAGAATGTTTTTAATTGAAATCACATAACTTCATCTCAGCCAACTTCCAATTGCTTCCCCTGTGCAGCGTTTTGCCAGAGTTTCAAACAAGACTGTACAAGAAAGGAAAAGAATGTGGCATTCACAGATACTAAAACATTGTAAAAACAACGCTGATATCGCCAGCCAATTCCGTCACCACGTGACTCTCACCCTTCTACCGAGGATGAACAGAAATGTCATCCATACACTTGCTCTGAGCTCCCAGTCTCCGGTCTGGGCCTGCATGGTGGATTCCTCCTCGTTTCAAGGACCACCCTGGGCTATTTTGCCCTTCCTTTTGTGTGGCGTCATCTTTTATTTTTTCCTTGTCTCTTGGTTGTTTTGGTTAGAGAGGAGTAGTCTTTATGTTGGGCTCTGCGTTGCAAGTAGTATAAATGCTCTTGAGCGAAAATAAAAAGAGGATGTTTACTGTAAGGGTATCTGAAGCATACCAAAGGTAAGGGTTATCCAGTGTAGGCCAGTTTTGGAAACACCCCGGGACTAAGGACTTTGAACCTTATCAGGTTTTTCTGTAGGTATTTATCATTTCCTGCCGAATGCGCTCTTGCTTCATTCTTCTGTTCTCTCAAAATAGACTGATCTGCTTCCCAGAGCCTGGCTGCCCACACTCCTAGCATTTATTTCTTCCTCTCAAGGGTTCATCCAGACTGAAGCTGGAATGTCTTAGTCCTGATTGTGAACTTCAGGGAGAAGATTTCTCATTGGTTCATAATAGGTCAGATGTCTGCACCTGTGGCCAGCGTAATGGAGTTCTGTGCAAAAATGATGGCTGAAAGTATGTCTTTTGTAACCTATAGGGGTAAGAAAATGGCTAGAAAACTGGGGAGACAGGGTATTCATCTGGTAACCCGGTGGTGTTCACCACAGTTGCCTTTTTGTGTTTCTTTGTGGGGCCTCTTACTAACTCCCTTTTCATGCCAATTTCAAGTTCATCAAAACCTAGTCAAACGGTGAGTATTTATATGCATGGTGTTGGACAGACAGATATGGCTAAGTAATTCTGTACTAGTATATGATTAAGTGAACATTTATTGAGTGCCTATCATATACTAAGCCCTTTTTCAAGTCTAACACTAGACAAATAATAGATGACTCTCTTAATTTTCACTCACATCTTTATCACCTCTTCCCAATTGTCACACTGTGTTTTCTGTCTACCTCTTACACATCGTGTTCATTGTAGTGAGTGAGAAGTTATCTTGAAGGTTGGTTAGTAATGTTGTGACTTTTACCTTTTATGTCCTGGGTGATGGATGGGATTTTTAAGAGTTAATGAGTCCAAGGATGCCTGACATATGAAAGACACGATATTGCCTGTGTCGTTGCAATAACTTCCAAAGCATGACGATGGGCGTATACTGCCTATCACTTGTCCCCAAGACAAATCCCAGTAGCATCAAAAGCTCATTTTTGGGGGGTCCAGGTAATTGTAATCATGGGACACATGATAATGTAAAAGCTAATCTGAAATTCTTTTGGAACTTTGATTACTCCCTTTGATCTAAGTATGCAAGTGATTAACTGCAAGATATGTGGAAAATGTTCCTTTCCCTTCGTCTTTGGAAAGAAGATCTGTATTTCTATGGGTGCAATGCCATTTTAGCACTCTCACTTTGGACTTGACCAAGACTTTTATGGGATCTGAAAAATTAGTGCTTCAGGAAGGGTTTATTTTGATTTGTGTTCCTTAATCCCATTTTAACTTTCTCCCCCTTTGAAAGTCCCATTCAGGGTGTAAGCAAATTAGCAGAAGTATGTATGAAACTGTATTAGATATCTCTTTGAGGCTCCACATGTATGGAGAATTACCATTGACACCAAGGCCCTTGCCGTGAATTCATTTTTCCAGCATAAAACATGAGAACAGATCATAATTGTTCTTTCTGTTTCCAGCTCTCTTAATTTTAATCCCTTTGGTATTGTTGTCTGTAGGGATTTTTATCCCAGTTATGTCACAAAAGGATGGTAGTGTTTTGCCATGGTGACATTTCCATTATCTGTCAGCACCTCTGAAATGATCTCAGTTTTTTCTGAGGTTGACATTCCTCCCCTGCCTTCCTGTGATCTGTTTTCATTTCTTGATAAGTCTGATTTCTTCAGCGGAATGATCATAATGGGACATGTTATTAGTAAGAATGGTAGAGAGAAAATGGACCTGAGTAGTTACGAACTTCCTTCCTCTGATGACTGTTTTCCTGGAGCTGAATCCTCACATTGTACTTTTTACACTGTGAATGTTTTTTCTGTTTTGAAAGACATCCACTTCGAATATATTACTTAAAACATCTTTTAGGCCAGGCATGGTGGCTCACACCTATAATCGTAGCACTTTGGGAGACTGAGGTAGGAGGGTTGCTTGAGCCCAGGAGATCCAGACCAGCCTGGGCAACATGGCGAAACCCATCTCTACAAAAAATTAGCCGAGCATGGTGGTGGTGTGTGCCTGTAGTCCCAGCTGCCCAGGAGGCTGAGGTGGGAGGATCACCCCAGCCTGGGAAGTTGAGGCTTCAGTGAGCCGAGATTGTGCCACTGCACTTCAGCCTGGGCTGCAGAGTGAGACCCCCGTCTCAAAATAATTTTCTTTAGTTATTTAAAAATATATTTACTTAAATTGACAAATAATAATTATACATATTGATGGGGTATGTAATGATGTTTTGATACATATAATGTATAGTGATCAGATCAGAGTAATTAGCATATCCGTCTTCTCAGACATTTACCATTTCTTTGTGTTGAGAATGTTTGATATTTTCCTTTGATATTTTGCTATTTGAAAGTATACAATAGATTATTCTTAACTGTTACTTTGCCATTGTTTTCATTTGTTTTTCTTTTTCCTTTCTTTTCTTTTTTTTTTTTTGAGACAGAGTCTCGCTCTGTCGCCCAGGCTGGAGCGCTGTGGCACGATATCAGCTAACTGCAACCTCTGCCCCTGGTTCAAGCAATTCTTCTGCCTCAGCCTCCCGAGTAGCTGGGATTACAGGCATCTGTCACCATGCCTGGCTAATTTTTGTATTTTTAGTAGAGACGAGGTTTCACCATGTTGGCCAGGCTGGTCTCGAGCTCCTGACCTCAAGTGATCCACCCACCTCGGCCTCCCAAAGTGCTGGGATTATAGGCATGAGCCACCGCGCCCAGCCCTTCATTTGTTTTTCTATGTCAGTATACTTTGAAGGACTTTGTATACTAAGTGTTTCAAAATAATAGGAGCTTTTGTGAAATGAGACGTACAAATGAAGGAGACATGAACTTACCCCTATTTTCTGTACCTGTCAACGATTTGAATTTCAGGGTTTTTGTTTTGTTTTGTTGTTTCTGTTTATGTGCGTGTATAACTTTTTTTACACATACGCATGTACACGTACAAATGAACAAGCCTGTGTACATTTAATTTTTACAAATAAATGCCTACTTTTTCTGATGCCATATTAAACTCTTCCATATTACTGCCTTTTCCTAGGGTTTTGTAAAATAGTATTTTATCTCCACACTACTATCCGCTGCCTTTTATTTAAAGTGTTCAGTGGACCATTATTTGGGATGAATAAAAATTTGATGTTATGCCACAGAAAGGTAGGATTTTGGGGGAGAAACCAATACAGGAAACAGGTGGAAATAGATACATTGAGAAGAATCGTTTTGAGCAGGGATTTTTGTAGAAAATATTAAAACAAATTGTATATCAAACTCTCTGGCTGGTGGTCAGTCTAATCACAAGCATTTATTCTTAAGTGTCCTACAGAGAGAAAAAGCTGTTTCTGACTCTATCTTGAATTAAATATTTGGATTTGGACTGCAACTTAATTTTAGGGAGAAAGCATCTGTCTTTTCTGAAAACAGTATGCCTTTAAAAGTGATCCCTGTGGTAGAATGTTGTTGAAATGCTTAAATACTTTCCACTATGTTTTTTTTTTTCCCCCCTTTCCTTTCTTTATTTTTTTTCGGACAGGATTTTACTCTTTTGCTCACGCTGGAGTGCAGTGGTGCAATCATAGCTCACTTTGGCATCAACCTCCTGGGCTTAAGTGATCCTCCCACTTCAGCCTCCCTGGTAGCTGGGAGTACAGGGGTACACCACCATGCCTGGTTGATTTTTCAAAAAAATTTTTGTGGAGACAGGTTCATTTTTTTTTTTTTTTTAAATTATACTTGGAGTTCTAGGGTACATGTGCACAACGTGCAGGTTTGTTACATATGTATACATGTGCCATGTTGGTGTGCTGCACCCTTAACTTGTCATTTACATTAGGTATATCTCCTAATGCTATTCCTCCCCCTCCCCTCACCCCACGACAGGCCCCGGGGTGTGATGTTCCCCACCCTGTGTCCAAGTGTTCTTATTGTTCAATTCCCACCTATGAGTGAGAACATGCCATGTTTTGTTTTCTGGGAGACAGGTTCTTGCTGTGTTTCTTTAGCTGGTCTGGAACTCCTGGGCTTAAGCTGTCCTCCTGCCTTAGCCCCTCAAAGTGTTGGGATTAAAGTCTGTTAATTTTCTAATGCAAAAGAGCGGTACATGTTTATTACAGAACTATTAGGAAGAGCTAACCCAAAAACTCACCTATTTTTCCACCCATCAAATATAACCCATTTTATTCTTTAGTGATGTATTGGTCCTCTGTATTCACGGGTTCCACAACCAGCTGCAGCTACAAATTATTTTTTAAAAAAACCCAACAACCCCAAATAGTGCTACAATATAGTACAAATAAAAAAATACAGTATATCAACTATTTACATAGCATTTATATTGCATTAGGTATTATAAGTAATCTATAGATTATTTAAATTACACAGGAGGATGTGCATAGGTTGTATGCAAGTACTGTACTATTTTATATCAGAGATGTGAGCATCTGTGGATTTTGGTATCGAAGGGGATCCTGGGAACCAATTGTCTTGGATATGGAGGGGCAATTGTATTATTTTAGGTGTATTGTGTGTAGGTGTATAAAATCCAAATTTATATTGAAGAGTATACATTTTGTTACTTGAATATTCATTTCCTGTGAAATCATGAACATGTTGCCATGTCAAAGAAAAGCCCCACCTGGTTTTACACTATCATTTTGAAGTTTTACTTAGTATTTCATTGTATGGATGTATACTGTCCTTATTATTGTTGGGTATTTAGGTTGTTTCCAGTTTGTTTGTTTGTTTGTTTTTTTGAGACAAGGTCTCTGATGCCCTGCCTGGAGTGCAGTGGCACAGTCATAGCTCACTGTAACCTCAGACTTGCGGGCTCCAGCAGTCTTCCTGCCCCAGCCTCCTGCATAGCTGGGACTATAAGTGTGAACCACTGTGACCAGCCAGTTTTTCACGTTTTAAACAACTCTGCGTTGAACATCCTTGTAGCTAAATCTTTGTTCACATGATTCGTAATTTTCTTGGACAAGCTCCCCAGATGTGAAATTGCTGAGTCCAAGGTTTTGATAATTTCAAGTCTTTTTTTCTTCTTCCTAAACTGCATACAACCAAAGTGTCCTCTATTGATAACCTTCCTGTTGGCCATGGGCATGGTTGTACTTTTTTTGTCGTGATTACTATTGTTAGTAGTAATAATAAAAATACTTATTATATTTAGTACCCTGGTGGTTTCAGTTTTGATTGGGATTTCAGTTTTCTTTCTTGTCTTAGTCCTGTATAACCTGAATTTAAAGTGAGCGAACATTGGCCTTTTGTCTATTGCCTATGGGGATAAAAATACTGCAGTGGGTAGAGATTTTGGTCTGGCAGGGGGCTTCCCCATGTCAGCCAGGCTGTTGGGTACTATTGAGCTGGTCCTTGAAGCATCACTTCTTGAGGTTTGCAGAGATGCAGTGGTAGTGGGTCAGCCTGTATTCCTCTCCAAGCTGGGGGCGGGGGTGCTGAGCCAGTGTTTCCAACAAAGAGCAATCTGGGTAGCTATCTGCTTCTAGGCAGCTAAGGAATGCTGAATAATTAATAGCTTTCCAGGGAAATATTATTTGCTATAGTTGAATATTCTTTTGGACTTAATGCCAACTATAGTTTGATGATTGAAAAGTCCCTTCAGAGGAAAAAGTGTTTAGAAGCAAATGTATTGATGGTATTGATGGATATTGTTTTTCAGTGTTAAAATGGAGGGTAATTGACATAAGTTTGGATGGGACTTCACCATCTCAATGACTTTATTTTGATTTTAGCCATTTTTATGCACTTGGCACATGAAACTATAATGAATTTACGTTGTTATTCCCGTTGATAAAGAAAGCTGCTGGATAGATAGATGGTCATTAATCATATAAAGATTCTTTGTAGGGATTTGGAAAGAAAAAATTAGATTATTGTTTGAAGACAAAGGTGGTGTCTACCATGCCTTGCCTTCTCAAATGAATTGTAGTACTTTCGAGAATTCTGGTCTCTGATCATGAGGGTGGCAGTTTAATTTCTGAAATCTGAAGGTGTCACACAAACTCAGACAAGCAAATTGCCTGTATATTTCACATGTTGTGTTCTTTAATGCCCATGGTTAAGACACTGAGTGAAGAGAACAGGGGCTGGAAAAGAGGTGCTGAAGTTTTGAATGAGGCACTCTGCCTATTGTACTAGCTGTGAACCCATCTGGGGAACAAGTACTGACGCTGCCCACTTAGAAGAAGACACATTTGTTAAAGAGGTACAGTTGCTTTTATGGCTGGCATTTTAGTTAACCAGTAGCAAAATAAAGGACTGATGGATTTATTATCAGATTATGCACAACCATGCACATATTGCTAAATCCTCCATGAACATCACAGGTATCTAAAATAAAAGAGAAGTTTTGATTTGTTTTAATAAATAACATTAGCTAGCACCTCCATTTCTGACCATTCAGTCCTGTTTGGAAATGCCACAATGATGGGCGTGTGTTATTTTGACCTCATGTGAAGGTTCCATGACAACAGTAAACATTCTTATTGCAGATTTTCATAAGTCTGTAAATCTGGATGAGGCAAGTGTCCTCAGCCTGCAATAAAGATGTGTTACGAAATTTCCCATGCCAGAAGAGACACTTAGAGCTGGGATTGGCCTTTTCAAAAGCTGTTCATGGTGATGAGTGATAACTCCCCTTTTAGTTTTGGCATCAGATGGAGTTTGTGGCTCATTGGTTTCATTGCGTTGCCTGGGTATGTCCTATTTAGACTTAATTGCATGGTTTGCACCACTGTCCTAGGTGGTTGCCGTTCTTTTCAAGGACTGTCCTTACTGAATACCCTTGATATTTTATTTCTCTTTTCTTACATGAGTCCTCAATTACAACAACAAAGAAAATGCTAACATTTGACATCACTGGTAAACTAAGAATGCTTTAGATTAGGATTTCCATTTGCTGCCTTTCCAAATTTGATAATTTATATTTGGATATCCTTTTAGCATATTTTTGGTGGAATGGTTCACTTTGTTATTATTTTTTAAAGATGGATGTTTCCTAGCTTTCACCAAGGAACAACTCAGTTTCAATGGAATGTTTTATAAGTATGATGTAATGGAAATTTCACAGGATTTGGAGTCACAAGGGCCTGCGTTGGCATCTTAGTGCCATTATTTATTAATTGTGTGACCTTGGGCGATCACACAGCCTCTCTGAACTTCCATTTTCTCACTAGTAGGTAGAGATGATATTATTGATTGTTATTTAGGGGTTGTGGCAGAAATTATGCTGTTCTTCTGACTTTGAGATTCTTTCCATAGGGAGGCGGGTAGTGATGTCTCGTTCCTCCTTTTTGTATGGAGGGGTGGCCATGTGATTAAGGTGGAGCGGTGCTGTGAAACTTCCAAGAGAGGGTCATAAAAGGTGTTATAGCCTCTGCCTGGTTCTTTTTGGAACACTTGGTTTTGGAAGTCAGCTAGGAGGCTGCAAGGGAGCTCAAGGAGCCAAATGGTGAGGCCACATCTAAGTGTTCCAGGGGAGGTGAAACACACCTGAGGTTTCAGATGATTCTAGCCCTGGGCCATTGAGTTGCCTGCAGTCTTCCCAGTGTAAGATCCAGACATCAGGGAGCAGAGACAAGCATTTCAGCTGTGCTTTGTATAAATTCCCGACTCACAGAAATTGTGAAAGATAATAAAATGATTGTTGTCAGTTTAAGCAGTTATATTTTGGGATGATTTGTTACACAGTGGTAGATAATTGTAATAAAGATATCGTGAGATTCAAATAAATGGTAGTTCTCCTTCTAATTTTGCATACTGTCTCTATCACTTGGTAACTGTGTGACCCGGGGCAAAATATTTAACTTCTTTGTATCTGTTTTCTTAATTGTAAATGGGGCTTACGGTAATTCCCTCTGGACTTCTGATGAGAATTAGTGATATAATACTTGATACGCTCAATAAATGTAACTTGTCATTATTTTTTGTTAAACTGTATCGATGGATTTTGGGAATGCATGAAAAAACTTATGTTAATTGTATTTTTATTTTTAAAGGACTTATGTAGATTTTGTTTTGTACCTTTCTCTAGGCAAGAAACCAGTTTGAATGTAATTTTCATGAAATGAAAAAAATAAAAGAAAAATTAATAGTAAATCTGATGCTAGTATCTGCCATTTATTTCACATATTTTTTTCTAAGGTTGTATATGTCTGGGAACCTTTGGCTTTGCTTGGTAGAAAGAGGACTTATGACTCCAATTAGAGGACATCAATAGAGAAGAAGGGATGAAGGATGGGAGGTAGGAAAGAAATCTTATTTTCAGTAACTTATGTGCCAGAAACTGCACTGTAGTCTTTTACCAGTGTAGTCTTCTTAGATACTCTGAGACAGATAATAAGAAAAGAATGGATTGTTACTTAATTTTTATGGTCCCTGAAATCGAGGTTGTTAGTGTCCTTCTCTGGTGTGTTACGCGGAGAAAGGAACAATGATTGCAGTTTTACTTTCAGGCTAAAAGCTACAAATCTGAGCCCACATTTCTGTTTGTTTCTGCCTCTGACCCTGGGTGGCTTTGTGACCTCTCTAAGCCTCAGTTTCTTCAGTTGTCAAATGGGTCTACTAGTGTTTCCTATTTCCTTGCATTGTTAAAGAAGAGCCCATGAGAATCTGTTTCCTAACCTAGCTTGGTCATAAGAATGATTGTAGTGCATTTTTAATCAAAACCACAATGAGATACCATCTCACACCAGTTAGAATGGCGATCATTAAAAAGTCAGGAAACAACAGGTGCTGGAGGGGATGTGGAGAAATAGGAACACTTTTACACTGTTGGTGGGATTGTAAACTAGTTCAACCATTATGGAAAACAGTATGGCGATTCCTCAAGGATCTAGAACTGGATGTACCATATGACCCAGCCATCCCATTACTGGGGATATACCCAAAGGATTATAAATTATGCTGCTATAAAAATAAACATGCACACGTATGTTTATTGCAGCACTATTCACAATAGCAAAGACTTGGAATCAACCCAAATGTCCATCAGTGACAGATTGGATTAAGAAAATGTGGCACATATACACCATGGAATACTATGCAGCCATAAAAAAGGATGAGTTTGCGTCCTTTGTAGGGACATGGATGCAGCTGGAAACCATCATTCTTAGCAAACTATCACAAGAACAGAAAACCAAACACCACATGTTCTCACTCATAGGTGGGAACTGAACAATGAGATCACTTGGACTCAGGAAGGGGAACATCACACACCGGGGCCTATCATGGGGAGGGGGGAGGGGGGAGGGGGGAGGGATTGCATTGGGAGTTATACCTGATGTAAATGACGAGTTGATGGGTGCAGCAGACCAACATGGCACAAGTATACATATGTAACAAACCTGCACGTTATGCACATGTACCCTACAACTTAAAGTATAATAATAATAAATAAATTAAAAAAAAAAAAAAAACTTAAAAAAAAAAATAAAAAAAAGAATGATTGTAGTGCATTTTTTAAAATAATGGGACCCATCCCAGAGCTACAGAATTAGAATTTCCAGGGATTCTGTGATTCAGTGCCCCACGTAAGTCTTACGTTAGGCTGATTTGGGAGGCGTTAAAACAACATGTAAAATTGAACAGTTAAGACCTAATAAATAAATGTTAGCTGCTGTTATAATTATACTTAACATTAATTTAATGTTTTAGGTAAGTTCTTTTATATATGTTCTTTAGATTTGCTTTGGTAGATTTTGATAATTTCTGAAAAATAAACACAAGAATGCCTGCAAATGTTGGTATGCCACTTAAATAAAATCTGATTCTGCTATTATTTTATGTCCATCAAGAAGGTATGAAAAGTTTTCTCTTTTTCTTTCCTCTCTGAAATATAGATTATTATAACTAAGTTAATGAGTTTCTTCCCAACCAGCCAAACCTTTTGAAGTTTAGGAAGACCATGGATTGAGACGTCTTTTTCTGTAACATAATTAAAGAAAAATAGATTCGTAGTTAGGGTCATTGAACCTTGGGGGAATTTGCTCATTGGCTGCCCATCAGGCTGTGATCAGAAGTTTTCATGTTATATGTTACATGATAATTAAGGATGGGGAATAGCTATTTTAGAGACTTTAATTAAAGACTGTGTTTTCTATATAATGAGTATCTATAATGAGTTTTCCGTATAAAGTATCTATTTAGAACAATATGCGAGGGGGTGTATCTCATTGTCCAGCAAATTCCTGTTATAACTGGTTACTTGTCACGAATTTGAATTGGAGCAACATAGATTTGTATCCCAGTCTTCCAACACCTTAGGGCTGTTGTCATGAATGTTGCTTTTCAAATATTTTGCTGAATACTTTGGAGTATGGTTGCTTTTGTCACCCTTGGTTACATTGTGTATCATGTTGACTCCTGCAAAATAGTGGGGAAAAGTAATCCTTGTAATACATAATTAACTTATGAAGTAGAAAATACTTCTATCCTTTAATCTAATATTTTAGTTTGTTGGGGCTTATTGTGCTAGCAGCCCAGGCTTCTCTTCCAGTTGTGCTTTAAGGGTTTTATTGATTGTGCTTACCTAAGTCCTAGTTCAGTGATTGGTCAGTGATGGGTGGTAGGGCCTGGCATATTGCCAGATTTGCAATAGGTGCTGAATAAATGACTTCTTACCATTATAGTTATCTGTCTCATTCTTTAAAGAGCAAGTAGTTGTCCGAATTACAAACCCATTAGAATAGTTTTTTGTTTTTTTCTTGTTGTTGGTTTCTTTCTTTCCTTTTTTTTTTTTTTTTTTTGGTTTTTTGAGATAGGGGCTCACTGTGTCGTCCAGGTGCACTGCATCCTCCTCCTCCTGAGCTCAAGCTATCCTCCCACTTCAGCCTCCCAAGTAGCTAGAACTACAGGAGCATGCCACTGTGCCTGGCTAATTTTTGTAATTTTTGTAGTGATGGGGTTTTGCCATGTTGCCCAGGCTGGTCTTGAACTCCTGGCCTCAAGCAATCCTCCTGCCTCTCAGCCTTCCAAAGTGCTAGGATTACAGGTGTGAACCACTGCCCAGGCTAGAATAGGTTTTGTTGTCTAAACAAACAAGGCAATAAATTTTATTCTTGTTTTTCTTTCCAAGTTAATGTTTTGTGCTGTTCCAGCTGGCTATTGACAAATACAATAGGAGTTCAATCAATGTAGCTTATTGGGATAGTTCTAAAATTGGAATCTGGGTTGCAGTTCCAGCTGTATAACTGGCCTTGGGCAAGATCCTTCAACCATAGTGGTTCTCAGCTTGTACCTCTTATAAATGGATGGGCTGATATTTTGTGACTTGTTTAACTCCTGAGTTTTTGGCTATGTGAATCTGCTTGTTCTTTTAAAGAAGTGTTTGCGTTGGATGTGGTGTTAAAGTTGGAATGTTCTTGCAAGTCCTTTGGGAAATTTTGGTCCTTGGATCTGTGCTGGGCCTTGTTCAGACATGAAATGAGAAAAATATTGTTGAATTTTATAAAGCTTAATATAAAGCTTGAAGTTGGATGCACAAGAACGTATTTCTGACCCTCCTTGGCGTGTGTGTGTGCCTGTGTGTGAGTTGGGAAGGCATATGATGAGTTTTAAATGTCATCTGGAACTGAGAACTGGTTACCCACTTTTATTTTTTTCTGTGAACAGCATGAGGTAGACATTAAGATAACGGACACAAAGCTGGCTTGTGTGTTTTGGGTTTTGTAAGGAACACTGCAGTGACCGTCTTCATACATGTGGCAGCATCCTCATGCTTCTCTGTTGTGAACACAAACCAGTACATTTCTGTACATACTAGTACATTCTGCTTATCTTTTTGGTGTTGGCTCAGGTGGCACCCCCTCCAGGAAACCTTACCTGACAACCCCCCATACCCCCAGACTATGAGTGTAAATGTTTTCAATATAGTAGCATTCAATAGATGGTAACTGACATTATTATTTTCCTTATTAGTACAGATTCTTTCATTTTTGTGTTACTTATTGTTATGTTGAGGCCTCCCAAGTTAAACTCCTGTGTTGTGCTGACTTTGGAAGGCAGACTACTGTTTCTAGCGGCAGCTTTTAGGCGAGTATTTCTCCCCTGCCTCACAGATGTTCAAAAGTTGGTTGGCATGAGCTTAGAATTTTTTGAACGTCACCAGTGGTATTCAAGAATAGTCATTACTATGACTCATGATGTAGCTGAATAGAGGAGAGAACAGAGACTCATGACTCTGGACTGAAAATGTTGAGTGTGTCGCTAAGCCCAGAAGAGAAAAGTCTGTGCAGATACAAAATATGCATCAGCAAATGGGCTTCTAAAAAGACTCAGAAACAGAAGGGGTTCTCGTCTTTTTAAAGTGATGGATCTTTCCCATCTCCTTGCCCACATTCTCTCCTACATATCAGATGATTACTTTCTTTGCTTACTTAATTCAGCCATCTCACTCTGACCCATGGATATTATATCATCCAGGTCAACTGAAGGATCACTCTGGATTAGTGTGGTGGTTTCAGTCTTTTAGAGGCTATGCTTCAAAAAGTTTCACAGATGCTTACTTAATATTAGTTGTACTTTTAGGACCTCTTCGTTTTGGAAAACTGCTATGAATGTGATAATGAACAGTACTAGCCTACAGAGGTCATTATACATTTTATCTATGTAATATTACATTTGTTGCATATGTATGCATACACACATATATAAATATATAAACATACACACATATATGGCATCTGTATATTATAGAAAATACTTTTACTCACATTTTTTTAGTGCACAGATAATTTCTGATATACCTGTAGAATCCCAAACCCCTTGGAATAACCATTTTCCATCTGTCAGATTTTGTGGTTCGTAGTTTTTGAGAGCATTGAATTGGAAGGTCTTGGGCATCCTCGCCAGTCTTCTGGCTTCTTTCTTTTTTTTCAGAAAGGAGAAATTAAAGCTTTTAGTTCTTTAACATCAGCATTTCATTTTTGAGTGTTTAAAAAAATCTTAAAGATTGTTTTAATGTGTATGTACTTGTGTATATGTGTGTATTTAAGACTTGTGAATCCAGTTGCTAGTTTTAATTCTAAATCTCCTTTCATTAAAAATTGTATCCCATTTACTACTTGTATAATTTTATTTTCTTAACATCTACCAGTGGTAACTTGCAATGTATTCCAACATTTTTTTCTTCTTAACGTAGCCTCATAGAAATTCTTTTAGACATAAAGATTTATAATGGACCTCTTGAATACTTTGGTTGCCAGTGCTAGACATATACTAATTCCCTGCTCAGTACTTTTCTTGGCTCTGACTCTGAAGATGAAAGTCTTCTTTTCTCAACCTCTCCTTGACTATTCTTGTGCTTTTGTAAAGTTATTGAGATGGGTTCTGATGCTTCATATGGGTTCTTAGATTTTAAGTCCTGTCACCATTAGGAACAGTCTGTTCTAGGAATGTTTGAAGTTCAGGGCCTTCACACACAATTATGTGGTGTCTTTCTTTCTTTCTTTCTTTCTTTCTTTCTTTCTTTCTTTCTTTCTNTCTCTCTCTCTCTTTCTTTCTTTCTTTCTTTCTTTCTTTCTTTCTTTCTTTCTTTCTTCTTTCTTTTTTATTATACTTTAAGTTCTAGAGTACATGTGCACAACGTGCAGGTTTGTTACACATGTATACATGTGCCATGTTGGTGTGCTGCACCTATTAACTCGTCATTTACATAAGGTATATCTCCTAATGCTATCCCTCCCCCTTACCCCCTCCCCACAATAGGACCTGGTGTATGATGTTCCCCTTCCTGTGTCCAAGTGATCTCATTGTTCAATTCCTACCTATACACCATGGAATATTATGCAGCCATAAAAAAGAATGAGTTCGTGTCCTTTGTAGGGACATGGATGCAGCTGGAATGCAGCTGGAAACCATCATTCTCAGCAAACTATCACAAGAACAGAAAACCAAATACCATATGTGGCATCTTTCTTACCATCAGATTGGGTAGTGGGAATTGTTTTCACTATAGAGAGAAGGTAATTTCACTAATCAACTGGGCATCTTTTATAAAGATTGGGTTTTGCCGATCTCAAAAAATCTTAGTTTGGCGATAGGTTCTTTTTTTTTTTTTTTTTGAGGCGGAGTCTTGCTCTGTCGCCCAGGCTGGAGTGCAGTGGCGGGATCTCAGCTCACTGCAAGCTCCGCCTCCCGGGTTCACGCCATTCTCCCGCCTCAGCCTCCCAAGTAGCTGGGACTACAGGCGCCCGCTACCACGCCCGGCTAGTTTTTTGTATTTTTAGTAGAGACGGGGTTTCACCATGTTAGCCAGGATAGTCTCGATCTCCTGACCTCGTGATCCACCCGCCTCGGCCTCCCAAAGTGCTGGGATTACAGGCTTGAGCCACCGCGCCCGGCCTGGTGATAGGTTCTTTAGGAAATACACAATATACCATATTGAACTAATAGCAACCTGAATGATACAGTTATTGATAGTGTCATATATAGGTTCTAATAGTTGCTAACAATGAATACGATGTTAATGTGTGTTTTTTGTGCATCATCATTTAGGATAGTGTATCTATGCTGTTCTCTTGTGTGGAAATAAGTTCAATGAATAATAGGTCACTCAGTAAGTGAAATAATGGGCAACCTACCATATCTTCATGTGGTCTTGATAGCCTTAAGATCTTGATCGAAGCTCAAAGATGAACTGACTTACCATCCAAATTGAAAACACTGTGCCTTAGATAATAGTGGTGTCCTATGATTGTGAGCTTATTAACATCCTAACCAGACATAGAGTTTTTATTTTTTTCTCTCTTTAGTTTTTCATGAGTTTTCTGTTTACTGTCTCTAAGAGAAATTCTCTAAGATAATTTGTTAAAGGTAAGGAAGTTAAAGAAATAGATTCAGGTTTTATGGTATGTTACAGTTTTTTTAAATGCACAATGGAAGTTACAGGTTTATGAATTTACATCCCAGAATTCAGAAGTTTTATTTGTAGATAGATAGAAATTTTATTCCCCTCTCCTGCCCCCGCCTTTTTTTTTTGGGTATCAGTCTGCTGTACAGAGTTCTAATATGTGCTTTATTTTTGTAGTTTTTGCATATTACTAAAGTAATACATGTTTATGGCAAAAATTCAAATAAAACACAGGAATATAAAGTAGAAAACTAAATTTTTCCTGTTACCTCCTTCTGTTCTCAACCTAAAATTCTAATCCTCCAGAGGCAACCCATTTGGGATATATTTTTTTCAATTTTTCTATACAGATAAAAATATGCATATGATCTTTGGAATCTTTTTTCGAGATGGCATGCATACTTATTTTACTCATGTCTGAGAATCTTGGTTACAACTAGACTATTCTTAATCAGTATTTTATTTTTATTTTAAGTGCACCTTGTATTTTATGAGTTTCCACAGAAGCCTTTGACATTAACTAGTTACTTTATTTTCTTAAATTATTAAGAAATGACAGTGGTATACACCCATTCTGAAATGTTTTTTGAAGAAGAGATGTATAGGATCAGGTTGGAGAAATTAAATAGCTTACTGTTTCAATACTGGTTGTTTTGTTCAAGGTTTCTGTGTATCGGCCAACATACAGGTTTGGCTGCATTAGCAGATACCTCAAATCGTAGTGGCTTAAATATGGTAGAAGTTCATTTCTACCTTATGTAGCGGTCTAGCCATGTAACAGTCCTACACTACTGTGATTCTGCAAGGTTGGGAACTGAGATTCTATCTCATATTTTGGTCTGTCATTGTAGAGATATTGTCCTCCTGTGCCTTCTGGCTAGTGGAACAGAGACAAGAGGAGAGCAGGTCTCTTCTCTTCACAGACACGGCTTGGAAATGACACACTGTGCTTCTGCTCACATCTCATAAGCCAGACCTTGCTCATGTGGCCATAACTAGCTGCAACAAAAGTCTTTAATCAGGGCAGCCATATGCTCAACTGAGAGTTTGGAGGAAGGGGAGAATGTATTTTTGGAGGTAACTCAGTCTTTGCTGAAGAGCATGCCTTTATTATTTTTTAAAAAGGGAATCTTGAGACACACTTATTTGAGATTAAATCAAAAATCCCTTTGATGTGCCAAATGAAAAAAAATTTGCTATTTAGAATATTTTCTTGTCCTCATCCATTTATGCAGTTTGACTGTCAAAAAATACAACATATAATCTTGCTAATAATAGGACATTTACATATGAACTTTCTATGCAGAATTGGTGTGAAATAATGTCTTATTAGGTAATAAAACTATGTAAAATAGGGAGATATGAATATAAGAGCTTATTTCTCAATGGAATGAAAGGTTGGCCCATTCTCAACTTAAGTATATAGCACATTATTCCTTCTAAGGTGATTTTTGCTTTAAGTTATACTTGTTTGCTGTAGTTAGAAAATACAGATAAATAAAACTGTAACGTCTGTGCTCAGAGATAACCACCATTCAACATTTGATTTTTAAATAATATTATGTAGTGTGAGTGTATATGTGTGTATACATATATACACATGCAGACAGACACCACCTATAAGCACATGAGCATTTATTGTATAAGTTATAACCATTTCATAGTGTGTTAGTTCGCTCTCACGCTGCTAATAAAGATATACCTGAGACTGGGTAATTTATAAAGGAAAAAGGTTTAGTGGACTTACAGTTCCACATGGCTGGGGAGGCCTCACAATCATGGTGGAAGGTCAAGGAGAAGCAAAGTCATGTCTTACTTGGTGGCAGGCAAGAGAACATGTACAGGGGAACTGCCCTTTATAAAACCATCAGATCTCATGAGACTTATTCACTATCATGAGAACAGCATGGGTAAAACCCACCCCCATGATTCAGTTACCTCCCACTGGGTCCCTCCCACGACATGTGAGGATTAGGGAAGCTACAATTCAAGATGTGATTTGAGTGGGGACACAGCCAAACCATATCACATACTCTTGAGTTTGGTTTTCTCCCCTCATTATACTTGGTAGGGAATAATGTTCACAATATATGTGAAAACTTTTTTTTTTTTTTTTTGAGATGGAGTTTTGCTCTTGTTGCTCAAGCTGGAATGCAATGGCGCAATCTCAGCTCACTGCAACCTCTGCCTCCTGGGTTCAAGTGATTCTCCTGGCTCAGCCTCCCAAGTAGCTGAAATTACAGATGCGCACCACCACACTGGGCTAATTTTTTATATTTTTAGTAGAAATGGGGTTTCACCATGTTAGCCAGGCTGGTCTTGAACTTCTGACCTCAGGTGATATGCCCACCTCGGCCTCCCAAAGTGTTGGGATTACAGGTGTGAGCTGCTGCGCCCGACCTGAAAACATTTTTTTATCCAGGTATCTATTTTATGGATATTTTCTAATGTATTTTATATGTGATTTTTTGTTGAATATTTAGGTTGTTTCTGAACTGCTTTCATAAACAATGATGTGATGAACAGTTTTTGTGCATATGGTCTTATATATCTCTCTGAATATTTCCTTGAGACAAACATTACATGTGGAATTACTTGGTTATAGGATCTATAGGTTTTGGTACACATCATGCTAATACAAATTTTCTTATACTCTCCCCAATCCTTAAATCTCTGTTCCTCTAACAGAAAACCAAATACAATGTGTTCTCATTTATAAGTGGAAACTAGCATTGAACAATATAGACACTGGGGCTCCCAAAGTGATGATGGAGAGATGGGGGAAGGGGTTGAAAAATGCCTGACGGGATTGTGTTCACTACCTGGGTGACAGGATTATTGGAAGCCCAAACCGCAGCATCATGCAATATACCCGTGTAACAAACCTGCACACACACCCCCTGAGTCTTAACAAAAAAAAAAAAAAGAAAAAGGAAAAGAAAATATTTGTTCATTTGATAGCAAACTTAGTTGTTTAATAGCTCAGTATTTTAATAGTTAGAAAATGGATTCAAGTTGTCTTAAATGTACTTTTCCTTAACTTTATCTCACATTTTAATGCCATGCTTTTTGTATTTAAGGGAAGTACTTTTTGGCCATTGGTCACCTATCTTGTGTGTTGCCAGATGGGAGCTTGGTCAAGTTCTGCCTTCATTCTGCCACCCCATGCAGTGCAATTTTTCCTTTTGTATCGGTAATGAGTCTGCACTTGGATACCTCATGCACAGTGGGTACTGTCACTGGTTCCTTGCTGTATCTAAGAAGCGGCAGCACATAGCAGGGCGGAGGGAATTGGTAGGCTTTATTCGGACATGTTTTTCTTTCTGTTATATTGTGAATTCAGGAATCTAATTAGTTGACCATCACCTTGAAATCCCTTTAATAAAACCTGTAGTTCGTTTCTTCTACTCTCTGTTTATCTTGCTCTTTTCATTCTTGTTCTTTTCCCTTTAAGATGAGTGTATTGTGTCTTGCTTTTCTACTAGAGTCTCATTTCATTTTTCTTCTTTCTGATTTTTTTTAAAGTCTTTTAGGGAATGATTCAGAAAGAATTCTTTTCTTTTTTCCTTTTGGTAGACTGGGGAATTAAGACTGAAAAGCTTATTTCTTTCTGATGAACAGGAAATGTACTGGCCCCAGTAGTTTATTGGGGGAGTCACATTTTGGGAAACGCCCACAGGCAATTCATGTGTACGCAAAACCTAAGATAAACAGTTGTTACTGCAGCAGCCATTGTTTCTCCCTCTGTCTGAGGGTGAGAGACAGGGAAAATCAGACTGAGGAGAGGGTTAGAACAGTGGGAAACCCAGTGGCAATTCAGGAATGTGTCATTTGTCTCATAACTGGATAGTCTGATGCCAGTGCTTAAAGCAACAGTTCTTTTTCACAGAATATCTTTTGAAAATTGTGAATATTAATAATTCAGTAAAGGACACATTCCATTTAAGCTGGGTGGTCTTCCAGAAGTAGAATCTCATAGCAAATTGCCAGTTTCTGTAGAATTCCAGAGATAAGTCTTTGTTATAATTGTTGTGAAGAATTATTTGTTTAGCAAGTATTAAATTCTTCCTTACTGTGACCCATCCTGTTTATAAAATATATATTCTTGTTTATTCTTGAGGGTCACATTTCAGAATTATTTAATTTTACTTCTTTTAGACTAGCATTTGCTAGTGCAACTTCTGTGTAGGAGGGTTTTGTGAAATATTTTTTCCAACTTGTTTAGGTAACACAAAATCCGACTTCAATAACTGTTGTGTAGTAAAATGCCTGAATCCTTTTTTATGCCATTTGCTAATATTTTGAGCTCATTTCGAACATATGCTTTTAAAACTGTGCTCTTCACTTGAGTGGCCGTGGTATTTCCAGACCTGTGACTTTTTACTGTAGCTTGAGCCACGAAATAACTGGAATGTTAAAAGAAACTGGGGAGATAAATGGTTGGATAAGTTGCTGATGTAGGCCACAGGTTAGGGGCAGCTAAGATACCTGACTGCTTGTGAGGTCAACTTGTCCCTTCCGTTCCCTTTTCCTTTTTCCCTTCCCTTCCCTTCCCTTCCCTTTCCTTTCCTTTCCTTTCCTTTCCTTTCCTTTCCTTTCCTTTCCTTTCCTTTCCTTTCCTTTCCTTTCCTTTTCCTTTCCTTTTCCTTTCCTTTTCCTTTCCTTTTCCTTTCCTTTTCCTTTCCTTTTCCTTTCCTTTTCCTTTCCTTTTCCTTTTCCTTTCCCTCCTCTCTTCTCCTCCCCTCCCCTCCCCTCCCCTCCCCTCCCCTCTCCTCTCCTCTCCTCTTTTCTTTTTGAGACAGGGTCTTGCTCTGTTGCCCAGGCTGAAATGCAGTTGTGTGATCATGGCTTACTGCGGCCTCAACCTCCTGGGCTCAAGTGATCCTCCCACCTCAGACTCCCAAGTAGCTGAGACTACAGGTGCACACCACCATGCCTGGCTAATTTTTTCTGATATTTTGTAGAGATAGGGTTTCACCATGTTGCCCAGGCTGATTTTGATCACCTGAGCTCAAGCCATCTGCCTGCCTCAGCTTCCCAAAGTGCTGGGATTACAGATGTGAGCCACTGTGCCTGGCCAACTTGTGCATTTTTGGCATGCACATTTTCTTTTCTGATTTATTCTCTTCGTTTTCCTTTCTCTCTCTCTCTCCCCTCCTCCTTTTTTCCCCCCAATTGAGGAATGTATCCCTTAGTCTTAATGGGATGGTCAGCCGAGGTTCCCTGCCATCCTGTAGATGGGAAAACATGTAATTTAAGCTCTGTCAATCAGACATACTCTTCCTGACTTTGAGTATGGAACTGAGTGATGTAAAAACTATTCACCCAGAGGTGAACAGAAGAGATTGCTAGTTCCTGCTGCCTAGGTCTTAGAGTTATTTTGATTTCCTACCTTCCTAAGGCTGTTGCTTCAGCGTTGTCTTTTGTGTCCATGTAGTAAACTGCTTTTTCTTCTTTAAATTAGCCAGAGTTGGTTTCTGTTACTAACTGAAGAAGCCTGTCTGAAAGCTACATCTTAGAGTGATCCCAAGCAGCCTCACAAAGGGTGTTTCCCAAGAAAGTCACATCAACCCACCTCACAGAGAATGATACAGAGATCGAAATGATTGCTTATGAATTTACAGAAAGAAAACCAACTTTCTTTGGATAGAATGTTTATTGTTGCATTTTAATGCATTTGCTCCCTGTTGGCAAGCCTCAGAGGGGAAGTCAGGAGTTTACTAAACTGAAGGTTGCTTGGGGAATAGGAAGTGTTAGTCATTTGATCCGTGATGGAACTTGATCTCCTCTTGACAGGCCTTGGATGGGCACTGCCTAGCTAGAACCCTTTCCTCTGCTGGCTTTCCAGAGGATCTTATGCCTTTTTGACCACAGCCTACTTAGATGAAGAAAGGAATTTAAGGGCTTCCTCTCCTATTCAGCCCAGCTGCTAAAAAACGTGCTTGGATAAACACTAGGAGCTGAATCCCCCTCCCATAGACTTTAGAACACATTCCTGTATACCTAGACGTTCTTAAGACAAAATAAAAATCATTTGATGAGCTTATAAAACTCATATGGAAGTCCTTTTTTTTTTTTTTTTGAGAAAGAGTCTGACTCTGTCACCCAAGCTGGAGTGGAGTGGTAAGATCGCAGCTCATTATAGCCTCCAACTCCTGGGCACAAGTGCCCTGCCTCAACCTCCTGAGTAGCTGGGACTATAAGCACATACCACCAAGCCCAGCTAATTACAAAAAATTTTTTGGAGATAGGGTCTTGCCACACTGCCCAGGATAGTCTTGAACTGCTGGCCTCAAGCGATCCCAGAGTGCTGGGATTACAGGTGTGAGCCACTGCACTTGGCTTTGTTAAGAGATTTAGATCCATCATTTATGCATTGATCAGTTATTTATTATCTATTTCCTAATACCAGGTACTCTCTTATCTAAGAGTATTGGGTGTATAGCAGTGAATAAGTCCCAGTGCTTGCCTTTCTTAATCTCAGGGTGCAGAAGAGGGGTTAAAATCAGAAGCCAGAGTGACTCATTCCTGTAATCCCAGCACTTGGGGAGGCTGAGGCAGGTGGATTGCTTGAACTCAGGAGTTCGAGACCAGCCTAGGCAACATGGCGAAACTCTGTATCTACAAAAAATACTAAAATTAGGTGGGTATGTTGGCTCACGCCTGTAGCCCCAGCTAGTTGGGAGGCTGTGGTGGGAGGATCACTTGAGCCCGGGAGGCAGAAGTGGCAATGTGCCACTGCCCTCCAGCCTGGATGACAGAGGGAGACCCTGTTTTACACACACGCACACACACGTGCACACGCGCATGCCCCAGAGATATTTTATTTCCCATGGAAATGCAGAAGAGGACGAACGTGATGAGATATTGCTGAGATGTGTCCCAGGCCAACAGTAGTATCTTTATCTTTTCTTTAATTCAAGAGGTTACACTAGTTCTTTGGATTTTACTCTTAGCACAGTGGAAGTAAGTGAATAAAAATTAAAAGTGTTTCTTCCCTGCCTTTGCCGCTGTGATCCGTTAGTGAGGATCTTCTCCCGGTGGTCTCTAGTTGTCAGCTGCTTATCATCTCCTCAAGTTTGAAGCGTGGAATGCTACTTTTATGACACGGCCATTTCATATGCTGATTCTCCCACCTCATCTGTCATAAAGATACTTGTTTTGGGACCAGTCAGCGATATTTCTTGTTCATAATTGTCCTGCCAACATATAGCTCTGCTTTGCTGATACCACTTCCAAATCCCTGATGTTTTGGCTGAATTCTGACACATGGACTCCTTCCTGACACGGGAGATGAGATGTTGTATATATACCATTTAGCCCACAATGACATGCACTAAGGGTCACTGATTTTGGCTACTACTGTGATGATGACAGCAGCCATCACTGCCACCACTACTGTTACTACTGTTATCATTACTACTGTATGGGTTTTTACAGGAATTTTCTTTTAAGACTATTTTTTTTCTTCTTGAGACAGGGTCTTGCTCTGTCACCCAGGTTGGAGTGCAGTGGCACAATCTCAGCTTACTGCAACTACCTCCCAGGCTCAAGCAATCCTCCTGCCTCAGCCTTCCGAGTAGCTGGGACTACAGGTGTGTGCCACCATACCCAGCTAATTCTTATATTTTTAGTAGAAACTGGATTTCATCATGTTGCCCGGGCTGGTATTGAACTCCTGCTTCGGCCTCCCAAAGTGCTGGGATTACAGGTGTGAGCCACCGCACCCAATGTTTTAATCACACAGATTCTAGTAGCTGATGCCATGTGTCTGTTAGGGATGACAGGGCAGAAACTACAAGGGGAGAGGAGAGACTGTAATAAGTAATTAGAGAAAGAGCTTCGGAGTTCATCAGACAGACCCAGTTCAGCCCACTTATCAGCTGTGTGACTTGAGACAAATTTGTGATTCTTTCTAAGGTTGGTTTCCTAGTCTGTAAAGTGGGAATAATAATAATAACCATCATGAAATGATAATGCTACCATTTGACTCCTTTCTGTGTACCAGGTATTGTACCTAGACTATCAACTTCAAACCTTATAACTCTAATTTGAGTTGTGGAACTCATGATTATTCCCAGTTTACAGATGGTTCTGAGCACAGAGAGGTTAAGAATTTTGCCTGAGAACACATAGCCAGCACTTAGAGGAACTGGGATTATGTCATAGGTGGTCAGGTTGCCCAACGTTGTTATAATATGTGAAGCTTTAAGCATGATGTCTCCTAGCGCGTTGTAACGTTTATTCCAAGTGTAATAACATGATCATAAGGTAGGCTTTAATTGTCAAAAAGACCTGTTTCTTCCCTTGTGGAAATCGCCTGACTTCTCTCTGCATGGAACCTTTACTCCCATATTCAGATTCTGCCTACTGTGGTGGATGGGGGCCAGGTCTTTCACTGTCCTTAGCAATGCAAAATGATTGCTGGAAACAGGGGGCTTAATGGTGGACCCTGGGACTCCCAGAGAACTTAAATGCTTCTCTTTGCTCTCTGCTTCCACCTTAATGTCTGACTTTGTATCAACAAGTTGAGAAATTTTCAGCTGAGTCTCTGGTGCATTGATGAACTGACTCACTCCCAATTAGGCTGTGGACCTGCCTGGTGGGGATACTCTTGTTTACCAATGAGCAAGAATCTTTTTGGTGGTTGTTTTTCAAGCGTGGATTGATGGTATGGAAGCCATTCTAAAGTAGGCTTATATTGACTTTGATCAACTGTAACCCCTAGCTGGAGCTCAGGGAGCAGGGGCAGGTGAAAGGAGGTCAGGCGGGCTGAATGATGTGGAGGAGGGCCTTGGAGAAGGAAACTGCCCACTGCAAAAACCATACTCACCTCTGCTCCTTCCCCTACCTATACCTGTTTCGTAGATAAATTGGAGGCAGCTTCTGGTCGGAGCTGGTCGTTAAATCAGTACAGGCAGCCTTCCTTTGAGCTGTGATCAGGAGCAGGGCCCTGGGCTATTTGTAACCAGCAGACAGCATTGAAGCAAAGTGTAATATTTAAACTGCCACAAACGAAATATGCACTCATGGTGGGAAACCTATCCATTTTGTCGCTGGTGTGCCTTATCTTTTACTTTTATTTCTTCCTTTTATCTTGGGGTATAATAAACACTTATTTGAGGATGGTAGAGAATAATAATTTATTTTTTCTTTATTTTGGCAAATAAAACAGTAAGTCTACATTTTTTTTTTTTTTTTTTTTTTTTTTTTATGAGACTGTGTTTTGCTCTGTTGTCCAGGCTAGAGGGCAGTAGTGCGATCGTGGCTCACCGCAACCTCTGCTTTCCAGGTTCAAGCAATTCTCCTGCTTCGGCCTCCCAAGTAGCTGGGATTGTAGGCACCTGCCACCATGCCTGGCTAATTTTTGTATTTTTTAGAGACAAGGTTTCACCATGTTGGCCAGGCTGGTCTTGGAACACCTGACGTCAGGTGATCTGCCTGCCTTGGCCTCCCAAAGTGATGGAATTACAGGTGTGAGCCACCGTGCCCAGCCAAGTCTGCATTCTTATATCCAACTTTTGACTTGAAGCCTGGAAACTGTGTTAGCTGAGGTTTTCATCCAAAGCCCAGTGTGGTTTTGTGATGTATCATGTTCCTGTGTTTTTTTCCTTTTTTTTTTTTTGAGACAGGACCTCACTCTGTCACATAAGCTGGAGTGCAGTGGTGTGATCATGATTTACTGCAGTTGCCAACTCCTCGGCACAGGTGATCCTCCTGCCTAAGCCTCCTGAGAAACCGGTGCCACAGGTGTGCGCCACTGTGCCTGACTAATTTTTTCGAACAGTTTTTGTAGAGACAGTGTCTCACCATGTTGCCCAGGCTGGTCTCAAACTCCTGGGCTCAAGCAATCCTCTTACCTCGACTTCCCAAAGTGCTGGGATTAGAGACATGAGCCACATGCCTGGCCCCATGTTCCTGTTTTGTTATGGGGTGTTCTGTTCTCATAGATGATCAGGTTCTTTTCCAATGATCAGAAAGCCAGGCATGATGGTGGGTGCCTGTAATCCCAGCTACTTGGGAGGCTGAGGCAGGAGAATTGCTTGAACCTGGGAATCAGTTAAACTACAACACAGGTGGCTGTTTTGGTAGGAAAATCTTTTCCCACCTTCTTCTTACCTTACTGATTTCATGTCTGAGAGCGAAGACACTTTCTCCAAGTGTCTTAGAGGCATGCTGTATGCTTCTGGATTCAAACTGAGGTCATCTCTGGGGAACCTGTCCGCATGGATACAAGTGGAGAAAAACACATTAAAATATCTGTGGGCATTTGAGAGCTGCTCACATTTTCAGGGAGGCTGCCAGCATTTATGTTTGTGCCCTAAGTATTGTATAAGTTCATGCCCTGAGATGTTATTCATCCCAGTTTCATGTTTGTTGGTAAAGAGGGAGTTGTACCTTGCAGAGTTTCATTTCTTCTCTGCTGTACGTTGACTCATGTTGGTGATTATGTCAAAAACCACTTAATTTGTATAAAGGCATCTCCAAGAGCATTTTATATAAATCCCATATGGGAAAAGGTCCCATAAGTTGGACCACAGAGTGTGTTGATCACAGCCTGGAATTTGGACTCACACTTGAATTTGAGTCCCAGCTTAAACTTGGATAAGGCTTTTGTTTTGTGTTAATTTAATTTTTACTTAAAAATTAAAGCATAGGCTGGGTGTGGTTGCTCACGCCTGTAATCCCAGCACTTTGGGAAGCCGAGGCAGTCGAATCACGAGGTCAGGAGATCGAGACCATCTTGGCTAACACGGTGAAACCCCATCTCTATTAAAATATAAAAAATTAGCCGGACGTGGTGGTGGGCACCTGTAGTCCTAGCTAATCGGGAGGCTGAGGCAGGAGAATGGTGTGAACCTGGGAAGCGGAGCTTGCAGTGAGCTGAGATTGGGCCACTGCACTCCAGCTTGGGTGATGGAGCAAGACTCTGTCTCAAAAATAAATAAATAAATAAATAAATAAATAAATAAATAAATAAAATTAAAGCATAATACATGTAGATAATCTCAAGAAATTCAAAAGTACTTTAAGATTTATCACAAATATATTAATCTTTAATATCACTGCTCCCCATTCTTCTGTGTGACATCACAGAGAGTACCACCTTTAACTCTGTAAGCTGTTCCTTCTTGCATTTCTTTCTATATTTAGAAACCATATGTTCATATTTATATTTATTGTGATTTCAATTTTAGGTATTATCTATTGTTATTATTTATTATCCCTGGTAAAGAAGTTGAGGATTTAATTTTTTTTTACTCCCTAAAACCCACACTTTTTTCCATCTACCTTCTTCCTAACTACATAGTAGTATCAGTATATCAGCATTTCTCAGCTGAGCCACATAGGGCACTATAATTATATTGCCTTTTTTGGGGGCGGGGGTGAGTGGATAAAGAGATGGGTTCTTACTGTATTGCCCAGGCTGGAGTGCAGTGGCTGTTCACAGGCGTGATCGTAGAACACTGTAGCCTTGAACTCCTGGGCCCAAGTGATCCTCTTGCATCAGCTTCCTGAGTAGCTGGGACCATGGGCATGTGCCACTGTGCCCAGCTGTATTGCTTTTTTATGACGTGAATAAAATGCTTTGCTATTTTTTTGCTTAATTTTCTACATCCCCATCTCTAATTCTTCCCTAAACTCTCCAGCAAAACTGAAAAACCCTCACAGCAGAACTGAAAAACCCTCATAGCATAGCTAAACCTGTTAAAGAATCCATCAGTCCCTTAAAAAATAAATCTTGGTTTCCTCCCTCTTGTTTTCTGTCCACCTGCTTTAATGTGGACTGGTTGCTTTCTATGTTGATTCCACAACTCTCATCCCCTCTCAGCCACAGTTCCTCATCTGTGCAATGAGGATAACAGCAGTCTTAGGGAGGTGCTGTGAAAATTTAAGGAGCTGAGACAGGAACAGCAGTGGCATGAAGTAAGAGCTCAGTCAGTGTTGTTATTCCTTTTTCTTCTTCATTATTTTGTTAGGCTGTGGTCACTAATCTGTAATGCATCTTTAAGAATGAGGATATAGTAGGGCTGGAAGGGAACTACAGTATGACCTATTGTAGTCCTTCATTTTCAGAGAGGCCTGGAGGAGATAAGTGTCTTTACCAAGGTCATGGGGCTGATCGATACAGAGAGGCAGAGCTGCAAATAGATCTGTGCACCTCTGACATTGGTCATAGTCATGTGTTTTTTCCATTTCCTCATGCAACCTCTGTAGACTTAAGGGTTTTGTAAAAAGCATTTTCTAAATTTCATAGTCATTTGTTCTCCTTTTTCCCGGTTCCTTTCTTTTCTGAAATACATAACAGCTTTATTGAGATATAATTCAAATACCGTACGAATCACTTGTTTAAAGTTTGCAACTAAATAGATATATTCAGAAAATTGTGCAGCCATCTCTGAAGTCTAACTTAACATTTTCATCATTTCAACAATCAACCCTTTACCTTTTCTGTATCACTCCCCTACCCCCAAGTTCTAGGCAGCTACTAATTTGTTTTCTGTAGTTTTGGATTTGCCTGTTTATATGTCATATAACTGTAACCTGCAGTGTGAGGTCTTTTGTGACTGGCTTTTTAGCATAGTATTTTCAATATTATTTATATAGTAGCATGTATCATTACTTTATTCCATTATTTATTTATTTGTTTTTTGTAGAGACAAGGTATTGCTATGTTGCCCAGGCTGGTCACAGACTCCTGGCTGCAAGCGATCCTCCTGCCTTAGCCTCCTAGAGTGCTGGGATTACAGACGTGAGCTACCACACCTGGCTTTTCATTCCTTTTAATGGCTAAATAATGTTCCGTTCTATATATATGTATATTTTTTCCCCATTCATCAGTTGAAGGACATTTGGGTTGTTTCTAGTTTTTGGCTATTATGAGTAATACTGCGATGGATATTCATGTACAGCTGTTTGTGTGGACATATGTTTTCATTTCTCTTGGGTACATACCTGGGAATGGAATTGATGGTTCAAATGGAAACTCTTTAAGTTTTTAGTAACTGCCAGACTGCTTCCTAAAGCAGCTGCACCATTTTACATTCACACCAGCAGTGTATGAAGGATCCAGTTTCTTCACGTCATCACCAGCACTTGCCTGTCTTCGTACACCAATCAAAGGTATATGAAGTCGATCTCATTGTGTTTTTCACTTATATTTCCCTGATGGCTAATGATGTTGCCCATCCCTTAATGTGTTTATTTGGTCTTTTGTACATCATCTTGTGGAAAAATGTCTGTTAAGATGGTTTGCCCGTTTAAAAATAGTGTTATATGTCTTTTATTACCGAGTAACAGTTCTTTATATGTTATGGATACAAGTCCTTTATCAGATGTGTGATTTTAAGTATGTTCTCTCATTCTATGGGTCATTTTCACTTTTTTTTAAAAAAATTCTTTTTTTTTTGAGACGGAGTCTCGCTCCGTCACCCAGGCTGGAGTGCAGTGGCGCGATCTCGGCTCACTGCAAGCTCCGCCTCCCGGGTTCACACCATTCTCCTGCCTCAGCCTCCCGAGTAGCTGGGACTACAGGCACCCGCCACTACGCCCCACTAGTTTTTTTTGTATTTTAGTAGAGACGGGGTTTCACCGTGTTAGCCAGGATGGTCTGGATCTCCTGACCTCGTGATCCGTCCGTCTCGGCCTCCCAAAGTGCTGGGATTACAGGTGTGAGCTACCGCGCCCGTCCAAAAAAGATTCTTGAGACAGAGGCTTTTAAAAAAACTTTTTGAGACAGAGTCTACCTCCTAAGCTGGAGTGCAGTGGTGAGATCTCGGCTCACTGCAACCACCACCTCCTGGGTCCAAGTGATCTTCCACCCCAGCCTTCTGAGTAGCTTGGACTACAGGTGCACGCCACCACACCTGGCTAATTTTTGTATTTTTTATAGAGATGGGGTCTTGCTGTGTTGCCCAGGCTAATATCAAACTCTTGGGCTCAAGCTATTTGCCCGCCTTGGGGGTTCCCAAAGTACTGGGACTGCAGGCGTGAGCCACTGCACCTAGCTTGCATCTTCACTTTCTTGATGGTATCATTTGCAGCACAAAACCTTTATCTATTTTTTTCTTTTGTTTGTGCTTTTGGTTTATATTTCAATAGGCTTCACCTGACCCAGGGTTTTGAAGATTTACTTTTATATCTTCTAAGAGTTTCATAGTTTTAGGTTTTATATTTAGGTATATGTTCCATTTGAGTTAATTTTTGTATATTGCATAGGAAATGGTCCCAACTTCATTCTTTTGGATGTGGATGTGAAATTGTCCCAGCACCATTTGTTGAAAAGGTGATTCTTTTTCTATTGAATTTTCTTGGCACCTGTGTTGAAATCAAATATGCAGAGGTCTTGACACACTGTTATTGTCCAGTCTCTACACATGCTGTCCTCTCCCACAAAGTGTGATAATGTAATAATGCAATAACGTGCCTGATAATCAAATGAGTGGATTTCAGCCATCCCCCTTTGTCTGAAACCTTTGTGATCAGAGGGAATAAACATCTTAGAGGCATGAAGCCTTGCTCAGAGAAGGAGAAGATAGAGAACAAAAGTGCCACAGTGTACCAAGTGAAAACCATCGGATGTGCCAGAAAACATGCAGTAGGAATTAACTTTGAGGGTTATCACAGGAACACTATGTAGAGTAAGCCCAAGCAGTTCAGCTGTGGATGAGCTGTGCTGTAGATTTTGCTGCAAACCGCTGCAGGCCTGAGAGCTTGCTGTGGGTCCAGAGAGCAGCAGATGTACTTGGCTGTGACGTCACTGGATGTGTCCTGATCTACTCCTTCTCCTTCTCACACACAAGGTTATCTGAGGTCTCAGCCAAGAGACAAATCAGCACTTTACCCATGGACAGCACCAAAGCTCGCCATCTTGGCGGCTGCCCCAGAACTTTGGAAACTTCTGCAGTGAAATGGATTCTGATTATTTTTCTTACCTTTGTTCTTATTTTAGAATTGAAGTCTAGAATACATAAAGTGCATTAATATTAAGTGCAGCTTCGTGACCTTTTAATTGAGGTATTCTTGTGTAGCCATCACCAGATTAAGATATGGAACATTATAAGTACCCTGGGAGGCTCCTTGTGCTCTTTCCCACTCATTGCTCTCTTCTTAAAGAAGTCAGCACTGTTCTGGTTCTTCTTTTGTCATATATATTTGTTTTGCCTGCTTATGAACTTCAGATAAATAAAAACTACCTTAGGTACTCTTTTATGTTTGGCTTAATTTGTCCAGTATGTTTGGGAGACACAACCCTTGTGTTGTGTGTATCAGTTCATTTTTATTGGTTGTATAGTATTCACTTGCATGCACATACAGTAAAATATTTATTTTTCTATTTATTGACACCTGGATAGCTTGTAGTTTGGGGCTATTTTCAATAAAGCTGCTCTATTTATTGTTGTCTGAATGTTTTGGTAGACATAAACACTCCTTTCTTTTATTTGTTTGGCTTTAGAAGACACTGCCAATAAGTTCTGATTTTGTATCCTCTTCTGTTTTCATCTCACACTCAGCTTTGTGCTTAGAGTATGTGTTTGTGGCCTCAAGTGTGTGCAGGTTGGGGTCAGGAAAGAGAAAGAGAAATTGATGAAGGTAGAATGGGGAAGGGGACAGGCTAACGTGTATTAAAGAAAGTTAGGGAAGACGGTGCAGAGGAAGAACTGGAGACAAAATATTAGTTGGGTACATAAATTTTTAATATGGATTCAAATTCTAGCTCTGCCATTTACTAGCTACTTAATGTTAGAAAACTGAAGTCAACTCTGAGCCACATTTTCATCACCTGGAAAACAGGGTTGGTAACAAGCACCTATATTATAGGGACTGTGAGCAGTATATGAAGCATCGCCTAAAAGTAACAGCTCACATTTACCGAGGGCTTTCCATTGCTAGTCATTGTGCTAATGTAATTATTTAATTTGATCTTTACAACAACATCATGAGCTGTGTTCTGTTAATTTTCCCAGTTAGGAATGTGAAAGTCTGAGAGGGTCAGTAACATGTCCCCAGGTCACACAGCTGGTTAGTTAGTAGAGCAAGAATTCTGATAAGTTGACATCAGTGTATTGATTGCAGAAGACTGGGAGGCAGACAGACATGAAAGAGAATGTCTTTGCTTATAGACAGGAACAGGTGGAGAACTGCTACACACTCCGGCGGAATAGAATACCAGCCAGTGATTCATCCAGTTCTTTCTGGGCTGGTCCAATAAGGGACAATGACTGTGTGGGGTTAAGGAGAAAGGAAAGCTGAAAATTTTCTTTTTGTAATATTTAGCCTTATCTGGAGAGCAAGGTTTTGAGTTTCTGTCCCAGCATTCAGTAGAAAACTTCGCACAGAGGTAAACCTGAGTAGTTATGATTCCTTCTCACCTTACTTTAAGTCCCTCTGCCTGATATTTCCTAAGCCGGATCCCTGAGCCTGCATGTTCTTCCCTACACCTCACTCCACCTGCTGTGTTTCCAGCTGTATTGGCCTCACGCCAGCTCTTGACTGCTGACTGCTTTGGCCTGTAAGCTGTAATACTGGCCTCCTGGGAAGCACCCAGAATTCCACAGTTATTTTCCTCTCTTTCCCCTTCAGCAGTTCCCAAATTTGCTTTTCTCAGTGTTGTGCTTTCAGCTGGCTGGCTGTGTTGCAGTCACGCCGTCCCAATCCTGGAGCAAGTGAAACATTAATTACACAGGTGCATGAAGAAAGAGTGCATGCATTCTTCTCTTCCACACCCCGCAACCCCAATTTCAACTCTCCCTCACTCCAACCTTGAGGCATTCAGTGTTACCTGGTTGAATATATATATATATTTTGTTTTAAAAATACAACTATTAGGCTGGGTGTGGGGGCTCATGCTTGTAATCCCAGCACTTTGGGAGGTGGAAGAGGGCAGTTTGCTTGAGTCCAGGGTTCAAGATCAGTCTGGGCAACATAGCGAGACACCATCTCTACAAAAAATACAAAATTAGCTGGGCATGGTGTTGTGTGCCTGTAGTTCCAGCTTCTCAGGAGGCTGAGGTGGAAGGATTGATTGAATCTAGGAGGCAGAGGTTGCAGTGAGCTGTGATCGCGCTACTGCACTCCACCCTGGATGACGGAGTGTCTAAAACAAAAAATTATGTATATATACATGTATATATATATATGAGATGGAACCTCGTCTCAATTTATTGTCCAGGGTGGTCTTGAACTCCTGGGCTCAAGTGATCCTCCCACCTTGGCCTCCCAAAGTGCTGGGATTACAGGTGTGAGCCACCATCCCCAGCCTGAATATCTTTTCACACTTATAGGAACATATAAAAGTCTTAGTCTTTCTTCGTTTCCTTTTCTTTCTTTCTTTTTTTTTCAATAAAATGGTAAAATCCCACTATGAACAGTCCTAGTTTTCCTTCTCCGCTACCCTCCTTCCTACCCCTCCCCACCCTGCCTCTCTCCTCTCTTTCTCTGTTTGTCTTCCTTTCCTCCTTTCTCCCTCCCTCCTTCTCTACTTGATTTGACTCTCTTACTGTCTTCCTTTCTGCCTCCCTGTCTTCTTCCCCTGCTTCCCTCCTCTCTCTCTCATTTCAGTGAGTCACTGCCTTGTTCAGTTCATGGAGCTGGGGCCAGGAGATAGATAGAAAAATGCATTAAGACACACCCTTACCCTCTAGGTCCTAGAGAAGAGACCAGGGTGCCGTGGGGAGATCAGAATGTGAACAGCTCATTGCTACACAGGCTTTCTCTATCATTTGGACAGTCCTCCTCTTTCAGTTAATGAATGAAACTGAAGGGTTTTTGGAGGCCCAGGCTTCCAGTATTGAAATGACCTTGGATCCTGGGAATTAAAAATAAAAAAAAAGTATCTCAGTGCTCAGGCAGCCTATTAAATTAAGTTCAGTCCCTGCTCTTCCCATGTTTGTTTACTGATCATTACGCACATTTGTCAACATTATAGGCTCCTGTCTATGATAGAAATAAATGCTCAGCATCCATGTAGAACAAATCACTCTTTCTAAGAGGAATTGCGTTTAATCAAGAATGGCTCTTCCAGATTCAGAAACAACTTGAGGGTAGTGATCAATGGCCTAAGCTATGAAGCCAGGTACAGAATGCAATGCAGATTTCATTTCCTAGGGTAAAGAATAGGGGAGATGCACTGAACGCTTACTGCGTGCCAGCACTGGGCCACGTGCTGCACATGTGTCTCTTGCCCTCTCATTCTCATGAAATAAGCATGAAATAAGTAGCACTACAACTTCTTAATTGCAGGTGAGGAATGTGAGACACCAAGCGGCCAGGATTCTCATTTCATTTCAGTTGGGTTAGAAATATTTATGGAGTACCTACTGTGTGCCAGGCTCTGTTGTAGGCCCTTGGAATACATCAGTTAAAAAACAGTCTTGCCTTTGGGATCTGTACATTCTAGTGGAGGTGGCAGGTAGGGTAGGATAGATGACACATTATAAACATAATCAATTAGTAATTATGAAATATGTTAGAAGTTGATACAGGCTATGGGCAAAGAAAAAAGTAGGACAGGGTCAGAGGGTTGACAATGTCCAGGCAGGTAGCAGGTGGTAGTATTACATGGGGTGATCCAGGTGGACTTCATCGAGAAGTCAAGAATTCAGAAAAATATGCAAAGTATTCAAAAAGGCTACTTTGTCTTAGAATCTAGCTACAATTATTTAAGAACTCATTTAACAAGTCTTTGCTGAGCTGGGTAATGTAGGAATGGTTCTTGTCACCCTTGCCCTCTAATGGCCTGTGGTTTTTTTGAGGGGCATTAGTTAGCTCCCAACATATAATTTGGTGCTCAAGGGAATAATGCCGACAGATTCCCATTGGCATTAAGAGCAGGAGAGACTGGATGTGGGTAAGCATTCTCCCAAAGATATATGTTGAGTGCCTTTATGATACCCCATAACTGATAAAATGAGATACTGAGGCATTTTTCCAGGGCAGAGGGCATCTGTCTAGGAGGTTATGTGGTGAATTCATGACAGGCCCTCTGTTCACAGTCAGACAACATTTTGAATCTGAGCTCTACCCATCAGCATTGGGTGTGTGGTGTCACCTCTTTGAGATTTGTTTTCCTCCTCTGTGAAATGGGAATATTCATACGTAGCCCAAAGGTTGATGTAAGGATTGCTGACAGCATTTAGTCTGGGATCTCACACATGTTGAGTATTTACTGTGTGGTGGTGATCACTGTCATCCGTCTTTAGTCTGCAGGATCATTTGAGGTTTTGCCTCAAGGTAAACCTCGCTGGCAAGATGGCTGTGATAACAGTCTCTTAAAGGTATCTGGAACCTAGGCCAGAGGACAGGCCGTGGTAGGAAAGCACTGGAGCATCTTTCTTTCTCTACCCGAAACAGGGCCAACTTTCCAGAACAGCATATGGACCCTAAGAACTCATGGGGATTTTTCTCAGCAGGCTGACTTGTAAGCAAATGACAGGGCAGGGAGGAGTGGCTTACGGATTCCTGATAGATCAGTGGTTACAAGGAGGCACTTTTGGGACCGCCATCTGTTCCCATCCTCCTCAGACCTGACGCCTCCTCAGACTCCTGGACCCTGAGTCTCCAATGCAGACTGAAATTGAGAAAGCACAGTAAATGGCACAGGGTGTGGAGCCGTCTTATCGTGCTTATTGCACAGCCCACTCATACCCCCACTCCCACCCCTTTTTTGATTCAGGGTCTCGCTCTGTTGCTAAGGCTGGAGTGCAGTGGTGAGATCATGGCTCACTGCAGCCTTGCACTTCTAGGCTCATGTAATCCTCTCGCCTCAGCACCACCACCTCCTCCTCTCACCCCCACAGTAGCTAGGACTATAGGCGTGGGCCACTATACCTGGCTAATTTTTAATTATTTGGTAGAATCAGGGTCTCCGTATGTTGCGCAGGCTAGTCTTGAACTCCTAGGTTCAAGCAATTCTTTCACTTCGGCCGCCCACAGTGCTGGGATTACAGGCGTGAGCCACCGTGCCTGGCCTCCCACTCACACCCTTTGAAGTTAGGGGGAACTGGGCTGATGATGCCAGAAAAGCTTTGTGGAGCTTAACTTTTTAGGAATTGTTCTACAGTTGATTGATGTATTCAGAAAATGCTGCTGCCAACAGGGTGCCAGCAGCTGTGCCAGGGGATTGAACAAATGAAGGTAGCATATCTTCACCCTAGGGACACCCTGGCCCTCAGGTAGTAGCAGCCCAGGGGTTGCAAACTAGTGGCCTGTGGATGCTGGTGGTGGGATGATGATGAGTGCCAAATGCTTACTGTGGGCCTGGTAACTTTCTAGGTATTCTGGATAGAATAACTCATTTGAACTTCACAACAACCTTGTGAGACACATATTCTTATTGTCTCCAATTTCCAGATCAGGAAACTAAGCAACTCACCCCAAGAGTATGCTTATGGACACTTGAAAAATAGATTTCCCAGATATCTGGGTCTTCAGCTTCTGTTTAAAAAGGTCTGAAGCTAGGTGGATGCTGCTGAGTTCACATCCTGTCCGGGACAGCCAACAGTAGTTGAGCTGCTTGACCACAGTCTCCACCATCCACTCTTCCGTGATGCCTCCCTTCTTCCCTGTTTACACTGAGTAGCTGCCGCCTTTTGCTTTTGGTAAGGGACCCCAAGTTATGTCCCCCCCCCAGCTCATTTGATGAACATTGCAGTGCCTTAGGAAACAATCAACCTTAGAAGACAGAAATTTAGACCTCTGGGACGAGGGGAGGTGACAGAGAATGTAAGAAATGTTTAGTAGGCAGTACCCACAGTGGATTCATATGTCAGCCCTGTGTATATATATAAATGAGGTACTGCATCTCTTTAGCTCTTTTGTTCCAAAGTTCAGGTTATACAGGTTAGTCTGTCATTGCCTAGTCTTTCTGTATTGGTGGGAGCAGGTAGCGGTTGGGTGGGAGGGGATTATGAATAGTCATTCAAGGCCTACTGAGATCTTAGATCAACCTGCTTTTCTGAATCCCAGCCTAGGATCTTCTCTTCCTTTTTCTTTTAGTGTTTCCTTTTTCTGTTACTGCTTTTTTCCCCCTCTTAAATGCACATTGCATTAAAAAAAAAAAAAAGTAGGCACTCAGGAGGTTGAGGTGGGAGGCTCACTCGAACCCAGGAAGTTGAGGTTGCAATGAGCCATGATCACACCACTGTACTCCAACTGGGGCAACAAAACAAGACCCTGTCTGTTAAAAAAAAAAAAAAAAAAAAGTAGAAAAAAATTGAAAACAGCAAATATCAACAATTCCCCCAGCCACAGTTATTCTCCATACATAGTATATATTTTATATCGTTTACATGTTTTATATTTATATATTTAATGTATTTATATATTACATGTTTACTTAATAATTGTAAATTATATGTTTACATTATAAAAATTAAAACAGTGCCTAGTGTTTTGAAACCTATTTTTCTCTCAATCATATGTCATGAACATCATTCCATGTCAGCTGCTGGCACTGTGGTTTTAAAAGTTTGCAAAGTATGGCCCGGCGTGGTGGCTCACGCCTGTAATCCCAGCACTTTGGGAGGCTGAGGTGGGTGGATTGTCCTGAGGTCAGGAGTTCGAGACCAGCCTGACCAACATGGTGAAACCTTGTCTCTACTAAAAATACAGAATTAGCTGGGTGTAGTCGCGCATGCCTGTGATCCCAGCTACTCTGGAAACTGAGGCAGGAGATTCATTTGAACCTGGGAAGTGGAGATTGCAGTGAGCCGAGATTGCACCATTGTACTCCAGCCTGGGCAACAAGAGTGAAACTCCGTCTCAAACAAAACAAAACAAAACAAAACACTTGCAAAGTGTTTATTTTTTATTTTTATTTCTTGAGACAGGATCTCACTGTCTCACCCTGGCTGGAGTGCAGTGGCACGATCTTGGCTCAGTGCAACCTCTGCCTCCAGGCTCAAGTGATCCTCCCATCTCAGTCTCCCAAGTAGCTCGGAGTACAGGTGTGTGCCACCATGCCTGGATAATTTTGGTATTGCTTGTAGAGATGGGATCTCACCATGTTGCCTAGGCAGGTCTCGGTCTCTTGAACTCAAGTGATCTGCCTGCCTCGTTCTCCGAAAGTGCTGGGATTACAGGTGTGAGCCACTGCGCATGGTCAGCACTTTTTTTTTTTTTTTTTTTAAGTTTAACAGGTGCCATTTAGGATTTTTCTGATTTTTTATATTGGCTCACATCCTAGACTATTTATTTGGTAAAAATCTAGGAGAAAATTATACCATCAAAAGGCAGAGAATATGAGTTTATGCTGACTTGGTTTCCTTCTGATTTTTCAGTAAACATTACTGTATGTCATATAGACCCTCTCTGTAGGTGTGTCTATGTAGGTGTGTGTATGGCATAGTTGCAGATGTACATATCTACAGTATTGAAGAGGAGTGCTGCTTAGTGTCTATCTGTATGTTATATAGACTCTGTATGTATGTAGGTGTGTGGATGGCATAATTACAGATGTGCGTATCTACAGTATCGAAGAGGAGTGCTGCTTAGTGTCTATCATTTTGATAATGGTGACCATTTGCATGTCTGTCTTTGTCTCTGCCAGCCTTTAAAAATCTTGATTTTCCCAGTATTTGTAGCCTCAGTAGAATCTTCATTTTGTGACTGTAGTTTGGATTTGAACAGTGGCAGAGTGAGTAGGCAGAACTTCCATATTAGTCTAATATTTCTGGTGAAGGGCCATGAGGAGCCACCTGGTGTTCCTCCCACAGCCTGGAGGCAAGTGGCAGAGTTACGGAGGCAGAGTCTTATTCCCCACTCCATTCTTCACCTTCTCCTCTCTGTAGTGAGCCGGTTCAAGCTGGGAAGTCGGAATGAAAAGTGCTGTTTTTCCTGATTCTGCTATGTAGCTGTGCAGGACTGGATGTGGCTGGCGTAGCCGTGTGGCACGTGCCATGGAGTCTGCCATCTTGCTGTGACTGATTAATGGCCTTGAGAGTCCAGGCTTCCCCATCACAGCTGCCATTTTTGTAGTTGTTGGGCAAAGCAAGAAATCAGGCCACCTCCTCCAAATGTTCAGGAAAGCTGTCTGTTTCATCCGTCACTTAGTAGGAAACTAACCCTGGCCTGTACCAGGGAGAAAGAAGAGCCTGAATGAGGTCATGATCACTCCACATAGATCCTTCCAACCTTGGCTAGAAAAATCCAGTGTTGAGCTTTTGGTGAAGAATCTTCCAAAGTTTAGGTTATACAGGTTATTTATTTGTACATTCCTCTGTGTCTCTGTGTATGTATAGGTTGACAGATGGGTATAACATTCTTCCTTTATGAAATAGTATCATGCTATACATGCTATTATATAACCTAATTTTATTTTGGTTTACCTTTTTTTTTTTTCATTTTGTTTCATATTCTGTTGAATGTTTATCCATTCATTCACTCACCCTATTTACAGATAAAAAAGAAAAATATTCTTTCCACTGTCATTTATGTAGTAGTAGTTAGAGAGAAAGACACTAATCGAATAACTAGTGTAGTAGTAGTTAGAGAGAAAGACACTAATCGAATAATCAGTGTGAAGGAGCTCTGAGGGAAGGTTACTCTGGGAGTGCCTAACAAGAGGACACCAGTTTCTAAGGAAATGACACTTCAGCTGTGATCCGAAGACTAAAATGTGGAGGTAGAATTGGGATAGGAAAAGAGGGGACTGTATCCATTTTTATGGATGTATAATATTTAATTTATGGATATGCCATAATTTATGTATCAAGTCATTTTGGGTGACATTTAGATTATTGCTGACTTTTCATCTATTTTATCCATTTTGATGGATGGATTCGAGGCTTCGAACTCTTAGTCTAGCAGTAGAGTGGATCTGTTTGAATTTGCCAGCACTCTCATTTGTCTTTCTTGTGTCCAGTGATCCCAATTTGTTTATCTCAACCAGGGCTGTCGACAAAGGTAATTGACCTGCCAAGAAATTACATCAAGGAAGTGGTCTCACTTTTGTGATATTTGAGGCCAAGTAGTCATGCCTGGGCATACTACCTAGTGATACATGGAATATGCCCTTATTTCTTTATGATTTTAAATTTATCCTATGTAACATTTACCAAGTTCCTACTCATTCCAGCTAGTGTGTTAAGGATTAAGAATATGAAATTGAAAGGCTGTCTCTCCAGAAGTCCTCAGTAGTGTGAAAATATGGAGAGACACTTGGCTACATATCATAAGTATACTCTGGTAGTAAAGGAGTGAGCACGGTCTGTTCTGTCTATTCTGGTAGGCGGAAGACGTGGTGACTAGTATCACATGAGCTCCTCAGAGGAGATGGTGTTGAAACTGTTCCTTGAAGATTGATCCGAATTTTGTCAGCTATTAAGGAATTTGGTACTTTCTGATAGAAGGAGCTGTGAGGGCAAAGATTTCAAGGATTGGGAAGGTTTATTAATGCCTGGTACTTACGGAACGTACTGGGTGCATTACTGGCTTCATGGTGAGAAATGGGCTTGGAGAGTAGCTGGAGCTGGACTGGGGGAGACCTTGAATGCTGTGCTCAGGAGGTCAGGTTTCATTCTGTAGATAGTGCGGATGTATCAAACGTTTAAGAATGGAGAAAGTAAGGTAATGTTAGCTGCCATAACAGAGAAACTCGAGAACCTCTGTGGCTTAATCTGTGAGAATTTATGTTTTCTTCACTAAATGTCCAAAAGAGGTGTTTCTAATTAGCAGGTGACTGTCTTCCAAGTGGTGATTCAGGGCTCCAGGCTCTGCCATTTTGTGGCTCTGCCATCTGCAGCATGTGGTTTCCATGCCACTATGCACACTTGTAATGAGCTGGTGGAAGAGGAGAGAACATGTCATGAAGTTTTTTATAAGCCAAGCCTGAAATGGTCTCACATCACTTCAGTTCACATTTCTGTTCGCTATAGAACCCAGTTACATGGTCCCACCGCATTATGCGTGAGGCTGTGGAATAGAAACTAGGTGTGTGGTGCAGGGTGAAGAGGAACAGAGTGGTAGATCCTGCTGTGCTGCTGTTTATGACAAATTAATTGTGATGATGCTGCTGTTGAGAATGATCTAGAGGAGAGAAACACAGAGACAGAAAAGGAAGAGGGCTCATGGTGAAGGCCCTAGTAATTAGATTAATGAAATCTAACATTCATTGAGTATGAACCCTGTGGCAGGTGCTGTTAAATACTTAATACACATCAACCATATGAGAATAGGTACTGCTGTTTCCCCATTTTATAGAAGAAAAACTGAGCTTATGGGGTAGCTTGCTGAAAGAAGCACCAGGATTTTCAGACCCAGGATGGTCTTACTCCAGCGCCTGAGCTCTTAACCACTAATGAATGCCTCTTGCTAGGCACTGTTATCTTTCTGGGTATTCATAAAGAAGAGAAGGTAAACAAAAGAACCGTGTCTTACATGAGGTGGACAGAGCCTCATTAGACATAGGGCAAAGAGAAGAATTGAAGATAAATAAGATGTCAGTCCTGGGAGCCTGGTGGTGCCAATTAGAGAGACAGGGCATGGTCTGTGTGACCTTTTGTGCAAGAGGTCTTACCAGTTGTTCCAGATCTGCCAGCTTTTGATGCCTGACGTGATTTAGCACTGTGGACTGCACATGCCTGCTAATAGCTCAACAAGTTGCTTTATAAGGGTTTTTGTTGGCTGTTCTGTGTTGGTTGTTCAAGAAAAGTTAGATCCACATTTTAGATGGGACAGTGAAGGCCCAGTCCCTGTGATTCAGCCATTGAGCCATTCTGCTCTTCATTGTATGAATGTCTTTTTCTCATGGTGCCCCTTCCCTCTGCAAGCTCCCACTCACCGTTATGACTGAGGTCAAATGGCCCCTCACTCTGAAACTTTTCATTGCCTCCTTGGACCAAGATGGATTTCCCTCTTCTCTGTTCATGCTGCACTGTTACCTGTCTTTATTTATAATTTATAATAATCTCTTCTGGAGTCTTATTTTCTCTATTACAATATTAACATACCCAGTTTTAGCAGTCTATATACAAGAGGTGTTAGTAAGAGGGGTAATACTTTTTGTGTAGATAAGGGGTTTTGTTCTTTTCTCCCCATGACTATTACAAAACAGGAATTGCAAACTCCAAGTCTTTAGAGTCAAGCGGGTAACTCAAGTGTGACACTGTCCTGGCTGAGAGGGTCAGAACCTCTGCGTGGGGTGGTGGGTGGACCAGAGAGTACACACCTGGTATAAGAAATTCAAAACTTAATTAAAAATCAAACAAACATTTTGTTGGCACACCAAATATTTGCAACAGCCTTCTTCAGCCTCCATGTTTCCACTTTGTGACTTCTGATAAGGAATATATATCTCCTTGCCTCCCTGCAGCTGGAAAACTATTGCTTTCTGTTACTCGTACATTTGAGTGTGACCCTGGCCCCATGGTCAAAGGCCGCATCGTGGCTGTGCTGTGGCTGTCCCTCTCACATCCACAGAGATGCTGCTGAAAATAACAACCTTCATTAAAGAACAACCTATGACCTTCTTATTTGAATTCTCTATGTTACCCTAGAAGTAATGGGTAAAATAATGATTATTGTTTGTTACTTTGAAATGGCTTGACAAATGTATTTGTTGTGTCAGACCTGGCTTAAATCTCTGAAGGACAACCTCCCTTCTCAAATAAGTTGGGGAAATGGAAGAAGAGGGAAAATTTCTCACCGTGAACCTACTGCACGCATCCTGCCTGTCCCCCCCATGGATTCTGTTCTGCAGCACTGGCTGCCCTGGGGAGGACAGACTCTTGACACCATCCTAGGGGACCTTTCTCTGGCACCTGGCTGAGCATGCCATTACCATGGCAAATCCCCATGACTCCTTTTAGAGAGGTACCCAGAGATCCCTGCAGCACACTCTGAGGACCTGTCCCTCTTTTTAGTCAGTGCTGAGGGAGGGGAACACGCGGGCTTCCCAGATCAGTGGCTTCTGACATGCCCCTGATCAACTCTGCCTCCGTGTCTCTATCTGTAAAGATGGCTCTGTCAGTACCCTTGTCTGCAGTTCTGATATAAGGATTAAATACAATCACATATTTGTCAAAAGACAAAATTACAGTAAACTTAGTTATAGATCTAATTGGCTTTTATTTGCGATTCATGAATCTGAGCAGCCTCCTTCAAAATAGAATAAGGGCTCCCTCTGGGCAGTAGTAGAACAGTGGGTTTTGTTAGGGGGGCATGGGGAAGTAGAACCATAGAAAAAAACACCTGATTAGGCTGGATGAGGTGGCTGACGCCTGTAATCCCAACACTTTGGGAGGCCTAGGCAGGCAGATCACCTGAGGTCAGGAGTTCGACAACTAGCCTGACCAACATGGGGAAACCCTGTGTCTACTGAAAAATATAAAATCAGCCGGGTATGGTGGCACATATAATCCCAGCTACTCAGAAGGCTGAGACAGGAGAATTGCTTAAATCTGGGAGGTGGAGGTTGCTGTGAGCCGAGATCGCGCCATTGCATTCCAGCCTGGGCAACAAGAGCAAAGCCCCATCACACACACACACACACACACACACACACACACACACACACACACAAAAAAAAAAAAAAAAAAAAAAAAAGAAAAAAGAAAAAACACCTGATTGGTTAGCATAGGTTACTTTTTGGTAAGGGTTAAAGCAGAGGGGACCTATGTATTTTGCTGACTCAGGTAGACTGGAATCTCCTGTTTTCAAGAAAACCTGGTCTGTTTGGGGGATTTATCTGCTTCCTTAAAGTTTTTTTTTTTTTTTTTAGGTGGAGTCTTAGTCTGTCACCCAGGCTGGAGTGCAGTGGCATGATCTCAGCTCACTACAACCTCTGCCTCCCAGGTTCGAGCGATTTTCCTGCCTCAGCCTCCTGAATAGTGCCACCTCACCTGGCTAATTTTTGTTATTTTTTTGTATTTTTAGTAGAGATGGGGTTTCACCATGTTGGCCAGGTTGGTCTCAAACTCCTGGCCTCAGGTGATCCCTCCACCTCGGCTTCCTAAAGTGGTGGGATTACAGGCATGAGCCACCATGCCCAGCCCTGCTTCGTTAAAGTTTTAATTTGATTATGTGGCATTTAGCATGAGTGACTCCATGCTAAATGGAGTTTCAGTTTTATCTGGTGATGTGTAGGGGCCTAGTGCAGGTTATCAGCTAAAACAATGGCCTTCCATAAAGTTTAGCATTTTTTTTTTTTTTTTAAGATGGAGTCTCACTTTGTCGCCCAGGTACCTCCTGGGTTCAAGTGATTCTTCCACCTCAGCCTCCCGAGTAGCTGGGATTACAGGCATGCACCACCATGCCCAGCTAATTTTTGTATTTTTAGTAGAGACAGAGTTTCACTATGTTGGCCAAGTGGGTCTTGAACTCCTGACCTCAGGTGATCTGCACGCCTCAGCCTCCCACAATGCTGGAATTATAGGCACGAGCCACCATACCTGGCCAATTGTAGCGTTTTTAAAGCACATAGCACAATATCTGGTACACAGCGGGCCGACGTGTACATGATCCCTTCTTCTCATCCCTCCCTTTCTTGCTCTTTGAGTTTGACGGCTCCAATTATACTTGTGGTAGATACAGAGAAACTTGGTGCTAGCTCATTCAGAAAGGAAGAGGAATTAACCGAAATAATAATACAAGCCAGTCAGAAAATAGAATTTGCTTTATTACTATTTTTATATGCAGTGGGAGCATATATATTTGCATAAAATATTTCTTGAAAATTGCACTGTGGTTTCCCCCCATGTCGTCACAGATGAGGAGTTTTTTTTGCAGAGCTGATAAGACCAGGTCCTTCGTGGTTTTAAAAAGCAAAGATTTCTGGTCACAAGGCTATCTTCCTCCTCCTTTCTTCTTCTCCAAAGACAAATATTCATAATTAGATCTTGTGATGAGATAAAGAATACAACAGATTTAAAAGGAAAAGAATCTTCAATTCCTTCTGGGAAGAAGCAATTATTTAGTTATTCTTTATTTGAACTTTGAAAATCTTGATTCTTATCTTTTACCAATTTATTAATAGCATTACCCAGCCAATCAGAGTCACAGATCGACAAGATGAAGAAATTAGTTGAATGCAGCAGAGACCCACTGATGTGTTGTCTCCGCAACTGGCTTGTGTCATAGGTGGTAGGCTGAGCTCCTTTTCCTAAGCATTCTGTTTAACTCTATAAATCATAGCATCACTTCGTATTATGTCAACATGGAACATTGAGTTCTTTCTGAAGTCTTCTGGAAACTTCTGCTGGTCATGAGTTTTGTTTGATGGTAATAAGGATGGCATTTATGCTTAGGCCATTATTAAAACATTGTATTTGTTAACATCATTTTAGAATTAATATTATTTTTGTTGTTTGTTTTTGAGACAGTGTATCTCTCTGTCACCCAGGCTGGAGTGCAGTGGCACAATGTTGGCTCACTGCAGCCTCAACCTCCTGGGCACAAGCAATCCTCCCACCTCAGCCTCCTGAATAGCTGGGACTATAGGCACAAGCACCATACCAGACTAGAATGAATACTATTTAAAACACTAGGTTTTCATGAGTCCCTGCCTAATCACCTAAATGTTGTGTGATTAGACCCATTTGTTCCCTCCCTTCTTGCCTTCCTACCTCTTTTTAAATGTCTAAGGGATGTTTTCACTGTGTCCCCGAGAAATGAATGTCACACAGGTAAAGCAGGCCCTTCTGTTTCTGTCCCATCTTTGTGGGTGGCAGACTACGGCAGCACCTGACTAGCTTCCTACTACATAACAGTTTTAAAAATTTCACTAAAGACAGCATCCGAAGTTTATAAACCTTTATAAGGTCTTCCAAGAGGCAATATTCTTGGCAAAAGAGCTAAAAATCAGCTTTGCTGACCAGCTTTCTACGATATGATATGGCACATATCTCTACCAGGGCAGCCTGAGCTATTAGCTCTGGACCCTGAACTGTGTGACTCAGCAGGACCCTCCGCTCTTGTTTTCTCCTGTGTGAATTGGGGCCGATGATATCTGCTTTGGCTGGAGTAATGCAAGGATTAGCAGGTGTAAATTAGAGAATAGCTAAGAAAGTCTTCTGATTTGCAAACAATCATAGGGTGATAATGAACAAAAGTTTATCAAATTTTAACTTCTTCGAATGTGAAGAATAGGATGTCTCTGCAGCATTATTTGGTAGCATTTCTGTGTTTTGATGGTTCATGAAATCTGAACCAGTCCTAGATTTTTGTGCTACTCTCTCATGTTTCGTTTCTCCAGGAAACTGCTTGCCAGTCCTCATAAAGACTAGCTCTGTTTCCTGTTCTAAATGCTTCTGACCATGACTCTGGCAACTGACCTTAAGAACAAAGGCCAACTCCTATTGAGAAAGACGGGCTGCCTTTCTGCCAGGTGTAGCCTGTGCGTTTGCAGTGGCCATGAGCCCCAGTAAGCCCCATTACCGCTGTTGGAGCTGGCCAACTCCTGTCAAGTAAGCAGGGCCGTCAGGGTGTACTGGTTTTCATGTGATTCCTGTGTTTCTGGTAGGTTAGTTGACAGTTTCTAATATGTCACTGGATTAACAGAAAAGGAAGTCTGGATCCATGGGTGATTTGAGTTCCCCTTCCATTAGGCGTCTCATGGAACTTGAGCATGCCCAGAAACTCCCATAGAGAGGTAAGGTCCTGTTAGTTCATGCTGCTGGCTGGAGCCAAGAGACCATTGTAGTGTTGCAGAGAGAGTTTAGATCATCTGCTCCCAACTTTGGTGTCCCAGGCATCAGTATGGAGGGGACACACTGACCTCTTGAAAAAGTGACATTGACATTGAGGTGTAGCACGTGATGATGTCCTTACTTGTTCATCCGAGATGTGTCAGAATGGAGGGGAGGAAAGCCTGGCGTGTTGTCTTAGAATCCTTGTTTTCTATAGTCATGCAGCATCTGTGTCACCCGATTACCTTCTCCAGGCAGGGATGTGAGGGAAGGACACAGCATTGGGCAGCATTGCTGTTTGGGTCAAATTGGATCAGACACCTGAGTTCATTGAGTCTTGCTCTGGTCACACTTTATCGAGTAGGACATTGAGTGTTTGTCACCATCTGCCATTCATTTTTAACTTCTGTCATCTAGGATGGTATGTTACAGGGTTGCGGGAAGCAGGAATGGAAAAGCTGTGCATTTGATTGGTATAGAAAGTTACGAGTATACAGGGAGGTAAAACCTGTATTCTAGTCTTCTGGAGTCTTCTATTCCCTGTTGCTTTTTCTTCTCCCCAACCCAAGGGCAATGCCTGGACACCCTACCTAGACCTTTACTATCCACTATGGTAGCCATTAGCCATATGTGACTACTTAAATTGAGATATGAATTAATTAAAATTAAACATAATAAAATACTACCCTTCCCCCCGCCCCAGTCCTTCAGTTGCAATAGTTTTATCTCAAATGCTCAGTAGACACATGTAGCAATCATATAGGGCAAACCAGATCTAAAATACATCCATCATCAAGAAAATTCTGCTGGTCAGTGCTGGACACAGTAAGCTCTGAAAGAGTCCTGTGTTGGTCTAACATCATGTCCTCAGGCCAGAGCCAGGGGTGCCTGGCATGTGAGAAGCTTCCAGTGACTATCTGTTGCATAAGTGAGGGAAAGAATGAGTGAATGGATACATGTGAGTGAAAGGCTTCATTTCACATTTGCTTGGATTGGCATGGTGCTTTTCCCCACCCAAGCCAGTGTATCCATGGGGTTTAATGAGCTATCCAGGCTTGGTTCTTATAAATCTACATGTGCCATCTGCCACTTTCTGATTTTATTTAATTATGTTTTCTTTTCCTTCCTTTTCTCTTTATTCTCTCTTCCCTCCTCTCTTCTTTTCTTTTCTTTCCTTTTCTTTTCTCCTCGACAGTTGTACTCCGTTGCCCAGGCAGGGATACTGTGGTATCATCATTGCTTACTGCAGCCTGTAACTCTGGGACTTAAGTGAGCCTCCTGCCTCAGCCTCTGAGTAGTTCGGACTGCTGGTGCATGCCACTGTGCTGGGCCATTTTATTTTATTTTTTAAATTATTTTACTTTATTTTCAGAGATGGGGTCTTAGTTTGCCCAGGCTTGTCTCAAACTCCTGGCTTCAATCAATTCTCCTGTCTTGTCTCCCAAAGTGTTGGGATTACAGGTGTGAGCAATGGCACGGAGCCCTTTCCACCCATTTCTTTGGTACTGCTTATCTCTTTATGCAGATCTCTAAGCAAACATTTCACAGGCCTTTTTTTCTCTTGTGGACTCACAAGGCTTCCTGCTTATAATGGCATCTTTTACTGAGCACATCCTGTATGCTGGTTAGGGTGCTAAGTGCTTCAGGCTGTAAACTCACCCCCCCATGGATTTGGGTAGGTTTTATCAACCCAGAGTTTAAATATTAATTTTTATCCTTCCGGTGTGGCACACCCTCTGCAGCTGCAGCCAGCACCATCCATCCCCTCTTGCATAACACCCAGCAGATGTTGTATGTACTTATTTATGTTACCTTCCTTGTTCCTCTAGACATTTGAGTTTGCAACCCTCCATTAGAGGATGCTGTTTACATTTCCGAGGTGTCATACTTCTCCCTTTGGTTGTGGACTTCTGTGGACTTCTCCCTTTGGTTGCAATTGTAGGTATTCCCCCTTTCAGTAGTGTGACCGTCTGTCATGGCTTTGCACCCTGGGAGGTTTGCGGGAACTGTGAGTCATGGTGCTACCAGATGAGCCAGGCCATAGCAGCTCGTTTAGGTGACAGAGACTAGCCGTGTTTTTAGGTGTGTGCCTCATTTGCAAAACCCACTGCCTGAGCACTCTCTGGTGGGACATTTTATCCAAATTCTTCCAAACAAAACTTCCTTGAGTGGTATTTGTAAGAACAGCATTGAGATTTTCCATGAACGTATTGCAAAGTTACCCATTTTGCAGAAAAGGTGGCTGTTTATTTTAATCACATGGAAATGGTGGTTGTGAAGATGCCAGCATGGGAATTTCTGAGCTTTGAAGGAGAATTCAGGATTTTCGTGGAGAGATGGAGGCACATTATTGCCTCATTCACTTATTCTTTCAAAGATGTGTGTACATATTTACCGGGAGAGCAAAATCCTTGAGTGAAAAGGAGAAAGCGTATTGCATGTACTCATGTCTCCTTGTTTCTTTCTGCTACTTCTTTGTTTTGTTTTGTTTTAAATTTGAAACAGGGTCTCACTTTGTTGCCCAGGCTGGTCTGGAACGCCTGGCCTCAAGGGATCCTCCCATCTCAGCCTCCTGAGTAGCTGATGCTTTTTTTTTTTTTTTTTTTTTTAACCTTTAAATAACAGATTAGAATTTTCACACAGCTGACCTGTTTTTGTCAGGGCCACTTTGTTTTTTGAGACAGTCTCGCTCTGTTGCCCAGGCTGGAGTGCAATGGCATGATCTCAGCTCACTGCAACCTCCACCTCCCCGCTTCAAGCGATTCTTCTGCCTCAGCCTGCTGAGTAGCTAGGACTACAGGTGTGTGCCACAACACCTGGCTAATTTTCTTGTGTTTTCAGTAGAGACAAAGTTTTACTGTGTTGGCCAGGCTGCTCTCCAACTCCCAACCTCAGGTGATCCGCCAGCCTCGGCCTCCCAAAGAGCTGGGATTACAGATGTGAGCCACCACACCCAGCCTGTCGGGGCACTTCTTGATTGAGATAACCACTTTCTCCCAGGAAGGTTTCCATATTGAGTGTCAGCAGCAAAATGCATTAAGCAGAGGGAAGGCTTTTGAAATCATTTAATAAAATATGGTCTTGTGAGGATAGAGACTGCTTTTTTTGCTTGCATTCAGCTGTATTTTTTTGGGATATGTCTTAGGTTTTACTTACTAATCCAGAAATTCATTGCTTGTCTCCCTAATATTAAGTTGATGGGGAGGTTAGTGTGGGCAGAACTGAGAAATGAGTATGTTTTGATATGTTTGAACTTCCTAGCAACTGGGAAAAGCATGGTGTGCATTTTAGACTTTTGATAGTGAAACATTTGAGGGATGGAACTCGTGTTAAAAATTTCGTCAGCACAAAGTATGCATAGGTGAATGAATTAAGATCTTATCTTTGCCCCACTAGGAATTCACCTATCAATGCATTAAACATGTACTTGTAGAACTATTTATATCACACAAACAAGGTGATGTTTACAGTTTCAGTTGAGCTGTTTACCGTATCTTGTTGGGTTGGGCTATCATTAATCTGAAGATTTATTTTTAAATCTGGAGTTATGAATTAACAAAGATGCCGCTGATGTGTCCCCGAGTAGAAACCACGAATATTTTCTAATACTTTGCCAATTACTTAAAATTTGGTGTTGGATGGGTGCAGTGGCTCATGCCTGTAATCCCAGTATTTTGGGAGGCCAAGGTGGGCAGATCACCTCAGGTCGGGAGTTCGAGACCAGCCTGACTAACATGGAGCAACCCCATCTCTACTAAAAATACTAAATTAGCCGGACATGGTAGTGCATGGCTGTAATCCCAGCTACTTGGGAGGTTGAGGCAGGAGAATCACTTGAACCCGGGAGGCAGAGGTTGCGGTGAGCCGAGATCGCGCCATTGTGCTCTAGCCTGGGCAACAAGAGTGAAACTCTGTCGCAAAAAACAAAACAAAACAAAACAAACAAAACAAAAAAACAACTGTCAAGTGTGTCTTTGAACATTTTTATGGTAATGGAAGTGTGTGTATATACACATGTCTGTCTAGTGCTTACCTACTGTGTAGAGTTTCACATGTTGTTCCACCATCTGAAACACAATGTGAGAACAATGGTAACAAGTACGATATGTTTGCTCACTACCCTCCTCTTCCTTTCTGGGGAGGCTCAAAACTGATGCTGGCCAGGTGCAGAGAGCCCATCCTAGACAGCAGTGCTATTTCCGTCACCAGCTACGTTGTTACCCTGTGGAAGCCACTAGCAGGATAATACTGGCAAGGATTTCTTCTTATGATAGGGCCAACAAGGAGGGCAGATATAGGTAGTGATGATGCATGAACTCGCTTAGTATTTAGGCTTTTCACAGCCCTACCAGATATCTTCCTGGTTTGACAAGTTTGCCTTGGGCCCACAATTCCTTGAGCCTTCCCACCTCCAGCTCAATGTATTCACTTTTATTCCTACTTAAAAATCTTCCCCGTATGATTCAGCTTTTGGCCCTTATCCACATTCCTCTCAAATTCTTCCCCCGTCCTTGCCTCTTTTGCAGATCAAAACTATGCGGTCTCTTCCTCCTTATGATGCATATGTTCTAAAACTTCTTTGATTAAACTTTTTTATATTACTGAACATAAACATTTGACTTCTGCCTGTATATTTTTGAAAATATTTCCAAACATATGTGGCCATCTTATATGTGTGTGTACATGTTAGCCTAACAGATTTTTTTTGAGACAGTCTTGCTCTGTTGCCCAGGCTGGAGTGCAGCAGTACCATCTTGGCTCACTGCAACCTCTGCCTCCCGGGTTCCAGCAATTCTCCTACCTCAGCCTCCTGACTAGCTGGGATGACAGGTATGCACCACCACGCCTGGCTAATTTTTGTATTTTTAATAGAGATGAGGTTTCACCATTTTAGTTGGGCTTGTCAAGAACTCCTGACCTCAAATGATCCACCCACCTCGGTCTCCCAAAGTGCTGGGATTAGAGGCATGAGCCACTGTGCCTGGCAACCTAACAGATTTTCTTTGATTTAGTTTACAAGCTTACAGTCTATCACCAGTGCTCATCAAAATCCAAATAAGGCAACAACATAATATTCATAAGTCATTGTGTGGGAGAAAATAAGGTAATCAAGAGATCTGAAAGATAATAGTCAGTTTTGTACAGTTCTTGTTAATATGCAGAGCACTTTTACGTATATGATCTTCTTTGATAGCGTCAACAGTCCTGATGTGAATATTAGTTTTATGCCTGGCTGAGAGATTTAGTTGCTCATTTAGTCAAACTCCAGGCATAGTTCTAGGTACCAGGCATACATCAGTGAACAAAGCTAGGTCCCTGCTTTCTAATGAGGCTTTTATTTCCCCCCCCCCCCCCCCACCAGACGAAGTCTCGCTCTTGTCCCCTGGGCTGAAGTAAAGTGGTGCGATTTCAGCTCACTGCAACTTCCGCCTCCCGGGTTCAAGTAATTCTCTTGCTTCAGCCTCCCAAGTAGCTGGGATTACAGGCATCTGCCACCATGCTGGGCTAATTTTTGTATTTTAAGTAGAGACGGGGTTTCACCATGTTGGCCAGGCTGGTCTCGAACTCCTGACCTCAGGTGATCTGCCCATCTCGGCCTCTCAAAGTGCTGGGATTACAGGTGTGAGCCACTGTGCCATTCCTGAGGCATGCTTTTAAAATAAAGATAGCCTGATTGGGACCTAGAGCAAGGTTAATGACTGTTCTCAGGCCATGGAGAAAGTAAGGGAGGGAGTGAACGTTGCATCCTGGTTGGTTGATTGTCGGTGGCTTTTCTTCTAAAGCACTGCTTATTAGTCTTTTTCTCCAGTGTGCCCCTGTAAAAACAGAGGACAAAAAGCCCAGCATTACTTTGATAGCTTGAGTTCTATTCTAAAAGTTCATCCAGAGTTTATATTGTATTCTATTAAGTATCTTTGTTTTAATGGAAAACTCTTTTAGATGATGTAATGTTCCTCCCTTGTATCTTTACATTCCAGGAAGAGGTGTCTTGCTTATCTTGACACTTCAAGGATATCTTTGCATTAGGATGACTAGCCATCCTGGTTTACCCTGGATTGAGAGTGTTCCTGGGGTGCAAGACTTTCAGTTTTAAAACCCAGACAGCGCCGGGCAAACTGGGATTAAGTTTGCATATGGTTTCCAGGTTTTTCCAGCTAAAACTGGTCAAGACTTAGGCAAATTGTGACTAGTTGGTCATCCTAGTTTGTATACTGCAAAAGAAAGGGACTGCATTTACTATCATTTAGAGCATGACACAAACACATGGGTTCAACCTCTTAGTATGTTCCCTGACATACATTTAAATTAGCACTATTTTTTATATATATATGTAAAGAAACAGGGTATTCAAACAAGTTTGGCTGGTAATGTTTTATTTCACTTCTAGTATCAGTGATTTGGAAAAAAATATGGGATATGATCCTAGATCATAATAGTATATAAATGATATAGTACATAATTGATAAATTAATTTCAGGTGCATATTCTCGCTTTGAATCAAATTAGTAAAGTGACTTATTTATCTGCATTTCAGGGAAATTCTGTAGTTTAAAGTTGAATCTAGAGAGGGAGAGCTGGTTTCTTTGGGGTTAAATTTCTGTAGATTCCCAAACACTGACATCAAATCTTTAGTGGAACCTGGAAAAAAGGGAAGGAGAAAGTATTTTAGCTCAGTTACCTTCTTTCTTCGTTAGACGTGATGAAAAATAGATAGTCTAACCACTGTGTAGAAGAAATGCTTCTTAGCAGCAGCAACAAAATGTCATTTATTAAGCACTTACAGTCATCTTACTAGGCTTTATTCTTTATTTCATTTAGTCCTTACAACCAGCTTATAAAGTAGTCAGTCAGTATTAGACATCTACTGATAACAGACCAGCAAGCCCCAAATCCCAGTGAGATACATATATATACATATATATGTATATTTGATGATATATATATGAAAGTTTACTTTTAGCTTAGGATACTTGTGCAGCGAATGGGTCAGTGGTAGGGAGAGGGACTGTGCTTATCACTGTCACTCAGATTGACAGAGAGGCTACCCAACATTGCTGGTGTTTGTGCAGAAGGGAAAAGAATGCTCTGGGTCAGGTGCGGTGACTCACGCTTGTAATCCTAGCACTTTGGGAGACTGAGGCGGGTGGATCACCTGAGGTCAGGAGTTCAAAACTAGCCTGGCCAACATGACGAAACCCTGTCTCTACTAAAAAATACAAAAAATTAGTCAGGCATGGTGGCGGGTACCTGTAATCCCAGCTACTCTGGAGGCTGAGGCAGGAGAGTCGCTTGAACCTTGGGGGTGGAGGTTGCAGTGAACTGAGATTGCGCCACCTCACTCCAGCCTGGGCAAAAACAGTGAAACTCTGTCTCAAAAAGAAAAAGAAAGAAAGAATGCTCCGAATAGTCTTGAGCTGCCGGTTAAGTGTTTGGACTGCAAGTGATTTGCTTCACTTTTGCATACAACTCACTGGCTAGAACCTATCACATGTCCCCACTCACTCACAAATCAGCAGGTCAGGAAGTGTCCACAGAAGCAGAGAGCTGGACACATTTGGTGATCTGCTCTGGTGTGTACTATGGCAGGAAGTCTTCTCCACTTGAAGATGGGGGACCTGTGGCTAAGAGAGTTTAACGATCAAGAGCATTCAGCTTGCAGGTGATAGGGCTCAAACTCAGGACTATCTGGGTCTAGGACCCGAGTGTTTAACTGCTAAGCTATAGGTTTTTCATCTCTTAATTCATTGTAAAATCTGTTTCCTTCCCTTCAATGAAAACTCTCAGCTTTGGAAGAAAATACACACAAAAAAAATTGTATACAACTTATGTTGGGTAACTTAACTGAGAGAACAGTTGTTTTCTTTGTGCAAACTGTGCCTCAAGTTATCTTCAATGTATTTTAATTAAAGATTGCCTGTCATTTCTTTGAAAGTGTCGTATTATTGCAAGTTTAATGATAATAGGTCTTTGGGACTAGGAGTAAATGTACTTCAGAACTGAAGTAGATTTCCAGGCCATCGGGTATCGATCTCAGCTTCTTATTAAGTCTGTCCAGAACCAACGTAGGATACAAAACATTCTAGGTTGCTTTGCTTTGCTTCGCTTCGCTTAGCCCACCACTGTAATTCTTCCATATGTTTCCCATTTGGTTTTCTTTTATATGAAGTTTCATTTAGGATAACATGCAGTTCCCATGTTCACCATTCTTACAGTAAGCCAAGCAGAGACACGTGGTCTCACAAAGTGGAATGCTTCTGACTTCTTTCTTCTTTTTGATTCTGGCAATAAATTGGGCAGATGAATTTCCTGTCCTTTGGGTAATTCTTATTCTCTGGCTATCTCCTTTGTTCTTCTGTGGGGGAAGGGTACTGATCACTTCTGAGCTATGCAAGATCAACCAAACTGTTGAAGTCTCACCGTGTTGCCCAAACTGGACTCAAACTCCTGGACTCAAGGTATACCCCAACCCCAGTCTCTCAAGTCGCTGGGACTATAGGTGTGAGCCACCATGCTTGGCTCCAAAATCCCAGCTGTCCTATTTCTGTGACCTGAGACAAGTTCCTTAATTAGACTGAGCTTCAGCGTCCTCACTTGTAAAATAGTGAAGAGCCTAGTACCCAGTGGAATTTCATCATCAAAAGCACATTTAACTTATACAAAATCATCTCTGCATCCTTAGCATAAAAGATAAATAAACGAATGAGGGAATGAATGAATAATAGTTGAATGATGTGTTGGTTGTTCCCCATGATGTGTAAGCTCAGGAGTACTCTCGGGATTTTAAATTCATATATTTTGATATTTATCATACACATTGATAAATATATTTAAGAGAATGCACTAGAGATGAGACTACGTCCATACGGATAAAAATGAAATTTGTTCAACACGTTAGTTAGAATTATATGAGTATGAAATTAAAGATTTCTTACATGGATCACTTTGACAACAAGAATGCTGTCCAGATCTTAGTTTTATGGCCTGTGGGGACTTACATTTTAGAGGAAAAAGAACCACCAGGTGGTGCCAGCCATTTTCTGATCCAGAAGAGAAATAGAAACCTAGCTAGGGTATTTCCATCCAGGATACCCTTAACAATTTGGGAATTCTAAATCATTGAGCCATCTGCCTCAGATTTTATGTTATTAAGTACATTGAAATTCTTGAGCTTTAAATCCTCATGTAGAAGACTCCGTCTCTGATTTGTGATTTGTCATGCTACATTCTTTTAGCTGATGGGATTTTTGTATTTACAAGAAAGAAAATTGCCTCTGGTGATCAGCTGTTGCTTTTTGCACAGTCATTTCATTATGTTGGCAGTGTTTTCATAAGTACCCCAACTCAGGGTAGTAAAAACTTGGTTTAGGAAATAATTGTCTTAAAATTGATATAAACAAATGTGCTTAGTTTTTTTTTGTTTGTTTTTTTGTTAAGACACTGCTATTCTTTGTAATCTGAAAGAACCAGTCAATGTTTCTTTCCTTTGTTTGGGGAAGTAGGACCCCAAAGTATGAAACCCCCAGATAATTATATTTGTCAACCCATCCATCCTTTCAAATATGTATTTAGTGCTTCCTCAGAGAGGCAATGTGGTATAATGGCTAAGACCATAGGTCCTGGAATTAGACTGCCTGGATTTGAGTTCTAGCTGTACCATTTCCTAGCTGCCTTGGGTGAGTTACTTAACCTCTCAGACCTTCAGTTAATGCCATCTGTGGTGGCAATAATAACAGAACCTACTTCAGAATTGTTGCAAGACTAAAGTACATATTTTTACAGAGTGTGTGCTCAAAACATATTGGTGATCATGACTGCTGGTACTTTGAGGCAGTTGCTACTCAGGCTTACTATAAGGACCTTTATGGGGCCCTATTATGAATCTGGTGGCAGAGCATCATTTAACCGTAACACCGTGGAAGATCTAGATCATGACCCCCATTTTACAAATGAAGTGTGGGTAGAGTAGCTAAGTAACTTATTAAGGTCACTCAAAGGCCAAACCTGCATCCAGTGTCTCAACCCTGCCCTAGATTTGCAATGTAGCAGAGTTTGGGGTGAAGTTTCCCTTTCCAGCTTCTATTCACTTGAGTCCACACTACATAAGGGCTTGCATCCTAGAATGAGACTGGTTTTCAGGCAGACTCTAGCCAGCTTTACGAGTCATTTTCATAGATTCTAGTGATGATCTTGAAAATAATACTTTTACATAACCACTGCCTTCTGTTGGAGGGGCTGGCGGACGCTGGATTTATAAGCTGCCTGGTCCCTGTTCCTTTGCTCTGTGTATGTCTACCCCTGCACAAAGGCAGTTTCGATGGCTTGTGGCTTTGGCAAATGAAGTGTTGAATGTGGCATTGTTACTACTGTTTTGAAGCTTTGATTCCCAAATTTTATCAAAGAAAGATTTAAGCTTTTTTAGCCCGGCCGTCTACCTGCTTTTTATCTTTGAACCAGAAAAGGACAAAATAATCTGATAGGCTTTGCAGGTTAACCTGTCTATCAGATCACAAGGCCAGCAAAATATTGGCTGGCATCCTGAATGATACTGGAAGCAAAACAGCAAAACTTACCTTTTGTAAGAGACTGTGAAACTTACAAAATTCAGGTTGTCATTTGGAACCAGAGAAGGTTGAGACAGGTGTGGCTGGAACAAATGGGGGAAGAAGAGCTAAGAGCTGCCACATGGGAGTGAACTCAAGTTCTTCAGTCTGGCAGTGCAAAGGCATAGCAAAGATATGAAATTGGTGCAGTTGTGAGTGATGTGGTAGAAACATGTTGAGATGTTTGGACCCAGCTGGAAACTCAAATTGGTTAGTTTAAGATCTGATGCATTGGATGATGAAAAGTGTAGCAGTAGGTGGCCTTTTTTGAGTGCCTACTCTGTTCCAGACACAGTGCCAAAGCTAAACAAGAATTATCTCATGCATTCCAGTGTGGTAGATACTATTATTATGCTCATTTTCAGATAAAGATGGTGAAACTTAGTGAGATTAGTTGAATGTATAGTAAGTGATGGTCAGATAGCAAGTGCAACATTACTCCAGGGGCCCATCATCTTAACCACAACACTCTATGCGCCCAAGGATGGGTGTAGGTGGATTGATTTCTCTCTTTTTCTTTTCCCCTTCCTTCCTTCCTTCCTTCCTTCCTTCCTTCCTTCCTTCCTTCCTTCCTTCCTTCCTTTCTCTCTCTCTCCCTCCCTCCCTCCTTTTCCCCTTCCTTCCTCTCTCCCTCCCTCCCTCTCTCCCTCCCTCCCTCCTTTTCCCCTTCCTTCCTCTCTCCCTCCCTCCCTCCCTTCCTCCCTCCCTCCTTTTCTCCTTCCTTCCCTTCCCTTCCCTTCCCTTCCCTTCCCTTCCCTTCCCTCCCCTCCCCTCCCCTCCCCTCCCCTCCCCTCCCCTCCCCTCCCTTCCCTTCCCTTCCCTTCCCTCCTCCCCTCCCCTCCCCTCTCCTCTCTTTCCTTCCTTCTTTCCCTCCTTCCCTCCTTTCTTCTCTCCCTCCCTCCCTCCCTCTGTTGCCCAGGCTGGAGTGCAGTGGCACAATCTCAGCTCACTGCAACCTCTGCCTCCTGGGTTCAAGCGATTCTCCTCCCTCACCTTACTGAGTAGCTGGGACTACAGGCGTGAACCACCACACCCAGCTAATTTTTGTATTTTTAGTAGAGACGGGGTTTCACCATATTGACCAGGCTTGTCTCGAACTCCTGACCTATTGATCCACCCACCTCAGCCTCCCAAAGTGCTGGGATGACAGGTGTGAGCCACCGTGCCCCGCCTGTGCCCAAGGATTTCAATGGGCAGAAGAAATACTCAGATGAAGGAAAGGGTTGAGCAAATTAATGCATGGCCACAAAGAGTGCTGATGTCTTCCTAAACTTTAAGAGTGGAGTTAGGGATCCCTGGAGTATCCTTTAGTGGGTAATTGGTAAGTAATAGTCTGTATCATTTTTCATAATTTAATTTTATGTGTTTAGATTGGATCCAGTCTGCACTGGAAAACACTTTAGCATAAGCCCTAGGTCTTCTATGAATTGGGTTTTCACTTTCTTTTTAAGCTGCGTTTTGAGAACTGCTTCTCTGGACCCCTGTTCCCAAAGTATGCCATTCAGGATGCTGGTTCAGTAAGATCTCAGTTGATCCTGATGTGTGTGGAGGGCGTGTTTTGAAGTTAAGTGGAGTTCCTTGGCAAGATCAGAGCTTTCAATATGTTAAGAAACTTCAGGGTTCTCTGAGAAGAGGACATAGCTTGTAGTGTTCTTCAGACATTTAAAATTGTTTTACTTGGATTTATTTTACGCTGAATTTATTCTTGTGCCATATGTTTTTGTTTCTTCAGTTTCTTCTGGGATATCCTTTTCTTCTGTGTAACCCTCTGTTCTGATTTAGGAACCATTTGTATCTTTTCAGTCAAGATCATCTAGATGTGGCAGGGAGAGCTCATGTATCAGTTAATCTGACCATGAGCTCTGCAAATCCTGCAGCACATCTTAGGTGCTTTGTTCACCCGGATCTGCTCAATGACCAGAGAATCTATATCCAAACTCTTAAGTTCATAATGACTCTCTGCATTTTTACACATGTGCAGCAGAAATTTAGCACTCTTTTTGGGCCACTGAACCTGGTCCAGCCCCACTGTTTGGCCCAGACACACCTACCAACTCCACTGTTGTAGCTTTGGAATGGCACCCATTGCTTCTGTCAAGCGACATCTTTTAGATACTTGGTGGCTTTCATATATGCATACCCTCGATGGCCTGGGTGGTTCCATAGGTATTCTTGTAGTGAAAATGAAAATTTTAACCTCTCAATTTTCCTGCTTTTTGTGGGGGTTTCTGGGTCAAGAGAATGGTGAACCATTTTCACCTCAGGCCATTTAGGGGAAGAGCCACAAACATTCTTGACCATAAAACTCTCTTCTCTCAGAGCTTTTCTGAGACTGGAGTTGAAAATGGACTAAAGTTTAAACCTTGCTTTCTTTTAGTTCTATTCTGTTTTGGTTGCTTTGATGTGAAAACAAAACAAAACAGTCCACACAGTTTCAGTCATGGTGATGACTTATTTCCCTATACCAGGAACCTGATGAGGAGAGTAAAACAAAGAAGGGGTCCTCTGGAATCAGAGGGTCTTTGGAAATGAGTGAGTTCACTGATAGGTAAATAAGTCTTAATCTTGGCTGTGGAAGTCTCTAGCTGGGAAGGTACATTAGTTATCTAGTGCTGTGTAACAAAGTACTCCACAAGTTGTTAGCTTAAAACAACGAACATTTAATATTTCGTTGTTTCTATGGGTCAGTAACTGAGCACAGCTTAACTTGGGATCCAGAGCTTCAGGTTTTCTATGAAGATACAATCAGACTGTTAAGGTGGGCTGCAGTCTCATCTGAAAACTTGGCTGGGATGGTGGGGGAATCTCCTCCCAGGATCATTCTCCCTGTTGGCAGGCCTTGGTCCCTCATTCCGTGAACCTCTTGACAGGGCTGTCACGTGATATGGCATCTGGATCCTTCCAGGAAAAAGGATCCAAGAGATAGCGGGAGATGACCTAAGACAGAAGAGAGTCTTTTTATAACCTTACCTTATAAGTGACATCCATAACTTTTGATCAGTTCTTTTTGTTAGAATTGACTCAATAAGCCTATACTACACTTATGGGGAGAAAATTATTCAGGGTTACGAATACCAGAAGGTGGTGATCATTGAAGACCATTGTAGGGGCTACATATTATGGATGTGTAAGAAGGGACAGAGATTTTTTTGGTAGGGGAGACATGTTTCAATTTTCATTTTATTTATGGTGAGGAGACAGGGAAAAGTGTAAGAGAAAAGCCACTGTCTCCCATTGGAAGGATCATATTCCACGGTCTAAGAGTAAGCAGAGAAGATTAACATACATGTCAGACTGAATAAAGAGCAGTTGGTCACCGTGACTTCACCTTCCAGGAGAAGAGCCCTGTTGGTTCTGATGGTTACTAGAAAAAAGAAAGGCAGGAATGAATTACAGAGAAGCATTTTGCTGTGGTCCAAATCTTTTTTTCAGCAGGATTTAATTTTATGTTAGAAGTGCACATTTATGGCCGGGTGTGGTGGCTCATGCCTGTAATCCCAATGCTTTGGGAGGCTGAGGTGGGCGGATCACCGAGGTCGAGAGTTCGAGATCAGCCTGACCAACATGGAGAAACTCTGTCTCTACTAAAAATACAAAATTAGTCGGGCATGGTGGCGCATGCCTGTAATCCCAGCTACTCGGGAAGGCTGAGGCAGGAGAATTGCTTGAACCTGGGAGGCGGAGGTTGTGATGAGCTGAGATCGCGCCATTTCACTCCAGCCTGGGCAACAAGAGCGAAACTCAAAAAAGAAAAAAGAAAGTACACATCTATAAAATTTCAGGGGACACGAAACATTTAAAAAAGAGAGAAAACAGGTGTGAATTCCTTTACTTGATTAAATAATCTTTTACACCTCCTCCCTTACTAGATTGTAAATTGTAGTGTTACAAAAAGATGGTATTGTTTACTTATTATCTCTTAGACCCCCAGGAGAGAAGTTCAGTTACTTCTTGCTCTCTAGGAAAGGGCTCCATAACTCAGGGCATTGACATCTGTTTTGATGTTTGAGAAATGGCAGTAAAAATTTGAGTCAATGCTTTTCATATAGTGGAGGTCTGGAGCAGGAACTGGAAAGGTGGACTGATAAAAATGCTCAAACCGATATTTATTTACTTATTTAAATATTTTATTACTAAGATTGAGTTCCTTCTTGTCTATAGTACCAAATTAGATAAGGATCCTGATTTTTGAAATGAACCCCAGATGCCCCTTAGGCACTGTGAGTTGACTCATTTCAAACCAGTTGTAATATGGGTCTTTTATTCTCTAAAATTTGGGACCTGATGCTAAGGGATGTGACTATACAGTTAGGTTCCTGTGAACCCCGTGTTGGTTCAAAAAGGCTGGTGGAGGGAAATTTATGACACTAAATGCTTATATTAGAAAAGAGGAAAATTGGTTACTTATTTACAGTCGTGGTGGCTCATGCCTGTAATCCCAGCACTTTGGGAGTCCGAGCCCAGGTGGATCACAAGGTCAGGAGTTCAAGATCAGACTGCAAACATGGTGAAACCTCATCTGTACTCAAAATACAAAAATTAGCCAGGTGTGGTAGCACGCACCTGTAATCCCAGCTACTTGGGAGGCTGAGGCAGGAAAATGGCTTGAATCCTGGAGGCGGAGGTTGTGGTGAACTGAGATCGCACCACTGTGCTCCATCCTGGGCAATAGAGAGAGACTGCATCTCAAAAAAAAAAAAAATAAAAAAAAAAATAAGAGAGAAAAAAGAAAAGAAACAAAAAACAAAACAAAACAGAAAAACAAAGAAAGAAAAGAGGAAAAATTCAAGTAAAAGTTTGGAGCCCCTACATCAAGAAACTGGAAGAGGAGGAGCAAAATAAACCCAAGGCAAACAGAAGACAGGAAATAAAGATAACAGAAATAAATGAAATTAAAAACAGAAAACAATAGAGAAAATCAGTGAAACAAAAAGCTAGTTATTTGAAAAGTTCAATAAAATAGATATCTGGCAAGACTAAGAAACAAAAAAGACACATTATTAATGTAAAAAATAAAATGGAGGCTGTCCCTGTTGATGTCACCGTGCAGATACCAAAAACGTCTATGGGAATAATACTCTGAACAGCTCTGCACACATCAATTTTATGACTGAGATGAGATGGGCCAATTTTTTGAAAAGTACAAACTACCACAACTTACTATCAAATGGATAATTTGAATAGCTCTGTTATTTTTAAGGAAATTGAATTTGTAATTTGGCTGTCCCCCATCTCTAGGCCCAAATGATTTCAACGGAGAATTGTAGCAAATGTCTAAAAAAGAATTAATACCAACTCTATATAATTTCTTCCAGAAAATAGAAGAAGAGGAAATAATTCTAAATCACTTTATGAAGCTAGTTTTATCCTGATATCAAAACTAGACCAAGATAATACTAAAAACAAAAACAAAACAAATGGCTACAGTACAATATCCCTCATGAATCTAGGCCACCCCCTGCCCACACCAAAATCCTTAACAGTGTCTTCCAAATAGAAGCCAGCAATATATGAAAGAATTGTACTACAACATGACCAAGAAGGGTGTATTCTAGGGATATAAGGCTGGTTCGGTACTTAGAAATCAATCAAGGTAATTCACCTTATTGATAGGCTAAGAAAGAAAAATCACATGATTATATCAATTGATACAGAAAACTTATTTGATAAAATGTAATACCTATCCATGATAAAATCTCTCAGGAAAGTATGAATACAAGGAAACTTCTTTAACTCAATACGGAGTATCTACATAAAACCTAGAGCTATCATTATACTTAATGGTGCAAGACTGAATGCCTTCTGCCTGAGGCAGTGAACAAGGCATAGATGTTCATTTTCTCCACTGCTATTCAATACAGTACGGAAATTTCTAGCTAGGGTAGTAAGGCAAGACAAGGAAATAAAAAACATATACTCTGGAAATGAAGAAATAAACTACATCTTTGTGGATGATATCTTTGTCTACAGAGAAAAGCCTAAGAAATCGACCAAAAAAAAAAAAAATTCCTAGAACTAATAAATGAGTTCAGCAAGATCACAGGATACAAGATAAGCTTACAAAAATCAATCCTATTTCTATATACTGGCAATGACCACATGGATACTGAATTTAAAATGTATACCACTTACAATTCCACAAAAACGTATACTTAGGTATAACTCTAACAAAATATATACCAGATTTAATATGCTGACAACTATAAAGTGCTAATTAAAGACATTAAATGAGATCTAAATGAATGGAGACATACCTCATTGCATATATTGAAGACTCAACATCATAAAGATGCTTTACAACATGACTATATTTGGTTTGCAAGTAATGTCTCTCAGTTCGTAACTTATTTTTTCATCTTCACAGGTCTTCTGTGTAGCGAAAGTTTTGAATTTTGATAAAGTCCAGTTTGTCAGTCTTTTCCTTTTATGGATCATGCTTTCAATGTCATGTCTAAGAATTCTTCTCCAAGCCCTGTGTCCTGAAGGTATTCTCCTGTGTTTTAGCTGAACAGTTTTATAGTTTATATTTTACATTTACATCTCTGATCCATTTTAAGTTAATTTTTGTTTAAAGATGAGTTTAGGCTCAGCTTATTTTGCCACTATTTGTTGAAGACTATCCTTCCTCCATTGAATTGTTTGCGCCTTTGTCACTCATGGAGCTGTCATTTCCTGTAACAATATTCTCTTCTGGAATGCTTCCTAAAGGACCTGCTTGAGGCTGTTTTACAGCCAATTAAAAAAAATAAGTCGGAATACATTATAAAATAGTGATAAAAAGTGTAATATGAGTAATATATTAACCTTAACATTTATCGTAATTATCAAGTATGATGCACTGTACATAATCGTGTGTGCTGTACTTTTCTATGTCTGGCAGCACAGTAGGTTTGTTTACATCACTATCACCACAAACACATGAATAGCTAGAATCTTATGATGGCTATAGTTATCACTAGGCAATAGGAATTTTTCAGCTCCATTGTAATTTTATGGGACCACCATTGTAGATGCGGTCTGTTGTTGACTGAAATGTTATGCAGTGCATGACTTAATAAAGGACTCATCTAGAATTTATAAAGATGTCTCAGAACTGAACATTAAAAACCAAGCAATTCAATTATAAAATGGGCAAAAGACAACACAGATGGCAACTAAACACTTAGAAAGATGTTCAACATTACTAACCATTAGGGAAATGCAAATTAAAACCATGGTGTGTTGTTATTACACAGAGAACAGCTGAAATAAAAGATAGTGGCAACACCAAATCCTGGTGAGGATGCAGAGAAGCTCAGTCTCTCATACATTGTTGGTGGGAATGTAAAATGGTACAAACACACTGGAAAATGATATGTCAGTTTCTTAATTAATTAAACATGCATTTACAGCAGGACCCCAGTCATACTCCTAGGTATTCACCCTAGAGAAATGGAAACTTATGTCCACACAAAAACCTGTACACGACTGTCTGTAGCAGCTTTGTTTATAATGATCAACAACTAAAATGTGCTACAATAGCTGAATGGTGAAGCAAACTGTGGTACATCTGTGTCGTGGAATACTATTCAACAATAAAAAGGAACAAACTATTGATATACACAATAACTCCGATGGATCTCAAAGGCATTATGCTGAATGAAGAAAAAACAATCTCTGAAGGTCATATGTTGTATGATTCTATTTATGTAATATTCTTGAAATGATCAAATTATAGAGATGAAAACATAATGTTGCCAGGCATGTTGTGGAGAGGTGTATATACACTAAAGGAGTAGCACAAGGGAGATCTTTGTGGTGATGAAATATTTATGTATCTTTTTTGTTTTTGTTTTGTTTTGTTTTGAGTCTCACTCTGTCACCCAGGCTGGACTGCAGTGGTGGAATCTTGGCTCACTGCAACCTCCATCTCCTAGGTTCAAGCTATTCTCCTGCCTCAGCCTCCCTAGTAGTTGGGATTGCAGGCGTGCGCCACCACACCCGGCTAATTTTTTTTGTATTTTTAGTAAAGCTGGGGTTTCACCATGTTAGCCAGGCTGATCTCAAATTCCTGACCTCAAATGATCCACCCTCCTTGGCCTCCCAAAGTGCTGGGATTACAGGTGTGAGCCACTGTGCCCAGCCAGTTGTGTATCTTGGAGTGGTGGTTACACAAACCTATATGTGATAAAATAACATAGAACTCATACACAAATGTTCCAATGCCAGTTTTCTTGCTTTGAGGTTGTACTGTGGTTATGTAAGATGTAACCTATGGGGGAATCTGGGTGAAGGTATGCACAACTTCTCTGTTCTATCTTTACTACTTTCTGTAAACCTAAAATCTTTTCAAAATAAAAAGTTTAAAAATAAGACCTTCATGGGTTGGTCAAACTGAGTTTGAGAAACCCTATATTAGACCCTTTAAAGACAAATAAGGAAGTGTGAAATTTGAGGTTGTGCCTTTTAGGAACTACCTAAAAATATCAAACAGGACAGCAGAGATGAGCAAAACAGACCAACATAGATTTAAATGCTGACCGAAACCACTCCTGTGATTTTAAAAAGAAAAACGTAAAAAAGAAAATGGCAAATTTGAGTCACTTCATGCTTTGCATTCATATTTAGTGTTTATACCTTAGAGAAGATGCTCTCTGTTACCAAGCATCAGGAGGTTGGCCTCCATCGTTGGGTAAGCAGCTGGGTGGAGTCATGGCATATTTTATAGAAGCGGAGGACGAAGGCATCTGCTGGCTGTGGTTCCCTTGTGTGAGCTGGACAGATATAATGGTCATCTGACTTTCCAGGTGGGTGGGCACTGGAGAATGTTGCTGGAAGAATTCCAGGAGCTCTGTCCTATCTCTGGGAGGTCGTGGCATCAACCAACCCTATTTTCATATTGTGCTTTATCTTCCTTCAGCAGGTGTGGCAGCTGCAGTTGATGGTCATCTGTGGGGTTGTTCAGCAGCTGCTGCAGAAATGACAGCCCAGATGGAGAGGGGCAGGGCCAGGAAGGCACACATCTGCCTTTTTGCCTGGAGTTATTTCTAGCAGGAGGTGACTGCCATATCTTACCTGTGTCTTCTTGGAGCTGAGATACCATAATGCTTCGTGGAGAAGCAAGAGCGAGTTCTCTGTTTTTGATTTTTTTTTTTTTTAATTGAAGAAAACCTTTATTTTTTCTGTCTTGATGGTGTCAGTAATTACTTATTAGGAACCTTTTCCAAAAGGTGTCATATTTAGGACCTATCTGTGAGGAAAGGTCAAAGGTATGTGAGATGGTTATTATAACACCTCCCATTTATATTACAATTTAATAGTTTCAAAGACAGTGAACCAGGGCAGATGATTGCGGGTGTGGTGTTTGTGGCACCAGATATTTACAAAAGTGATGGCTCCACGGAAAGCACAGCTCTTTCCCTTTACTTATTTATTTATTTATTTTTGAGGTGGAGTCTCACTCTGTTGCCGAGGCTGCAGCCCCTGCCTCCTGGGTTCAAGCAATTCTCTGCCTTAGCCACCTGAGTAGCTGGGATTACAGGTACCTGCCATCACGCCTGGCCAATTTTTGTAGTTTTAGTGGAGACGGGGTTTCACCATCTTGGCCAGGGTGGTCTTGAACTCCTGATCTTGTGATCCACCCGCCTCAGCCTCCCAAAGTGCTGGGATTACAGGCATGAGCCACTGCGCCTGGCCTCTTTCCCTTTCTTTAGACGACCGTCATCCTTCCTGTTGAAAAGGACCTATCTGGTCCTGTCTTTGTCCTGTGCATCCTTATTTTTGTCCTTTATTCACAATCCTTACCACTAAGCCACTAGTCCTCAGCCACTTTATATTTTAGAGATCCTTTAAGAAACTAGAAAGATGAACGAACATTATACTGTGCCTGCAGAGTTAGATTTATTTCTTTGTTACCATCCAACGTATCACTGAGTAGAGTGTTTTATTCTTCTGACTCAGATTTTGTATTCATGGTGCAAAATATTCACATTTGTAATGAGAACATCATTTTTTCTTTGGCTTTGTGATGTTATGCACTGTACCTTTTACCCCTTACTTGGGAATGGTTGTACCTGCCTTCCATCTTTGGTCTGACAACCTGCTTAATGCAATGTCTGGTTGGTAGATAACAGCACAGCAGTGTGCCCCTTGGGAAATGTGGATGACATGCCACAAGCTACCAAACTTGTGCCTTGACACTGGGTCCTCAGTTGAGCAGGTAACACAACTTGCTTTCCTGCAGTGATGTGGACTTCAGTTCTGCTCTCATCTCTTATCCACCATACCAACTTTTATAATTAAAACAGGAATAAACAAGATGCTTAATGTAATCTGCAAGGGAGAAACAGGGCGATTGAACAGAAGGGCTGCATTCTGGTTTCAAGCACAGGGCGGGAGAGTCTATATATGGTGCAGAGGGTGCTAAAATTGTAAATATAAATTCTTAAATCTGCCAAATAATGGTCTGTAAATAGTGTAAAATAAGAATTTTCTCCTTTACATTTAAATAGTTTGGATTTCTTGTTTTTCACTATAAAAATGTAATATTAATGCAAATATTATCTGGCAATGAAAGTAAATACAGCAGACAGAGTCATTAATTTCTTGTATACAGTCATCTGTTTTCAAACACTGGCTTATCGTGAATGGCCTTTATCATACTTGTGAGTTCTATCTGTTAAAGCAACAAGAATCAGAAACTCACGAAATGCAAATGCATGGGATTAGGAAATTCATTGGCTTTGGGTTGAAGGTGAATATTTTCTCTACTTGCTTGACACAAGTTAACTTGTTGGTACATTTGTTGTTAATATTAAGCAGCCCCTTTAACACTATTTTCTCTTCCTGCCAGACAAGTCTGAAGCAATGAATTTTTTAATGTCCTTATCATGTAACTGTAGTTTCTTGTTTCCTTGATGTGAATAAGGTAGTTACATAGTACTTAGTCCCTGGATACAATAAAATAAATATTGTACCAGAGAGGCACTCAAAAAACTATAGAAAAACCAAAATGGAGTTTTTAAAAAAGTTTAGGTCACCCAGAAGAAGGTAGAAAAAGTAAATTGGAGAAAAGAAAAACAGAGAAGAAACAGAATACAAAAAATAGAATTAAAAACCTTAAGACCTAACATATTAACAATTTTATTAAAAGCAAATGCTCTAAGAACATCAATCGAAAGACAAGAGATTGGCAGAGTGGACAAAAACATGACCCAGCTATATGCTGTCTTCAAGAAACTCACTTCAAATAAAACAATATAGGCAGGTTCAAAGTGAAAGGATGGAAAAAGGTATGTAATGAAAACACCAATCAAAAGAAAGCAGTAATGACTGTGTTAACATCAGATAAAGTAGACTTCATAGCAAATAAAATTACCAGAGACAGAGAGGGACGTTTTATAATGATAAATAAAAGGGTCATTCCACCATGTCTACATAGCAATTCTAAATGCCTATGCAACAAACAAAAGACCTGCAAAATATATGAAGCTAAAACTGCTAGAGATGAAAGGAGAAATAGACACATCCACAATTACAGTTGTAGACATCAAAACCCCTCTCTCAATAATTGACAGAACAACTAGAGAGAAAAATCTGCAAAAATGTGGAAGAACTCAATGGTGTTGAGTTAACTGAATCTAACTGAATCTAATTGACATTTATAGACCTTCCACCCAACAAAAGTGGAGTAGATATTATTTTCAAGTACCCACAGATCATATACCAAGAAAAACCATATCATGAGCCATAACACAAAGCATATAATTTAAAAGAACTGAAATCATATAAAGCATATTCTCCAACCACAGTGGAATCAAAGTAGAAATCAATAAGAGAAAGATAGCTCCAACTACTTGGATTTCCTGAGCTGTTTCCTGAACATGTTAAGCTCATTCACACCATTTGAGGTTTCTGTGTGGAGTGCTCTTCCCTCCGATTTTTCTCTTGGATGATTCATTCAGAGCTTTAAATTCAATGCCATTTCAGAAACTTCTGTAATTACCCAATCTAAAGTAGCCTTTATAGAACCTCCTCTGGCCAATATCTTCATGTTCTTACCTCCTCTTACTTTCATACCATCCTGTTATTTTCTTCTTAGCACTTATTATTATCTGAAGTTATCTTTGTTGTTTATCTATCAGCTGGTGTTAGGCATAAGAATTTCAGCTGCAGAAAAGTAGGAATTACACTTGCTGTGTTCACCACAGCATCCCCAGTGCTTAGGGAAGCAGGTGCTGAGTAAAAATTTGCAAATGGACTGTAGATTTCTATTACATAGCTAGTCATGTGTAGTAGTAATCTAAAGATATTTTCACTGCCGCAGAAAGCTACTGGGGAGCTTGTGAAAGTTCATAAACTTTTTCCTGCATGCAAATGAAACAAAGAGATCTAGCCCTTCTCTTTTGAACCAACCTTTGGCTTCATATAATTCTTTACTCAATTAAGGAGACTTTTCTGGGAGCTCAGATTATAATAGGTTGAATATGCTCAAAAGCATGCTGAAGCCTGCCACCTAACTTGTGGAAAAAAGCTGGTAGTTGCTTCAAGTTGTTTGTAATAATACAACAAAAATCTCATAAAGCCTGGAATTTAAAAATGAATATTCTCTATTTTATATAACATAGTAAAGACTTATAAATAGGTAAATCATCAAGGATTACACTAGTAAATAGATATTTGAACATATACTTGCACATTCAGTGAAAGTTGATCTTCAGTCTTTCTGTTTTGAATTGGAGTTGTACCTAGGCCGTTGGTCTCTGATGCTATTGGGGAAGCCAGAGAGGTTGTATTGTATGGGTGTTAGAAGTTCAGTAGACCTACATTCCAGTCCTTGCCCTCTATTACTGATTTACCTGTTTGGAGATGTTGGAAAAGTCATTTATTTACCTTCCCAAGCCCCATTCATTCACCTCATCCATACAAATGGGAATATAATTGCACCACTGTAGAGTTCTTGTGAGAATTTTAGTGAAATATAGTAAGAATGCATATTTAATCTGTTTCCTTGATACAGTCATATACTGGGTGAAAGCGGTGAGTAGGATTCAGGCTCCCCCACATTAAGTAATAATAACCAGACTTGAAAACCAAATAGTATCCATAATGGTTTGCCATTTTCATCAAAGTGAATAGAGACCATGATGGTTAGATTGAAGGCAGATGTTTGCCTGATGGGTAGTCATTTTAGTGAACATTAAATATCTCTTGTATGCCTGGAGCTGCCCTAGGATGTGGAGGTATGTAAATAAACAAGAGGCTCAGGTCTTCTGAGAGAGGTGGTCAGAAAGATGAATGGCTCCAAAACACATGGTAATTGTTGGAAGAGAAGCTTTGGGCTGAGTGCTTTTGTGGCACAGAGAAGGGAGCATCTAGCTTCATCCAGGAGTCTTGAAAGATGAATGAACAGAAGTTACTTGCCAAGCAAATAGGCATGGAAGAGCATGTCATATTCAGAGACATGCTGGCAGTTTGGTTATGAGGAATTGCTGTAAGCCTTTTATTCTTTTGTGATTCTCCATTCCTAAGAGTTTTCTTTTCAGTGTGTTCAGTTTCATTACATGTGCTAGAACCGCACTGGAAGTCTTTAACTATTGTTTTGAAGAATCTCTCTTAGCCCCTCCCTTGGCGTCATTTGTAAAGGGCTTAACCAAATTATAAGGCACAAAGACTGCACAGAACCAGCTGCATTTGCAGGCACTGATTTGGGAAACATCAATTCTGCCAATTAAATGTGGTGCCTAGTGAATCCACAGTGTGATTTATGCTGATAGCTGTGCAGTTGTTGCCTTTCCAGTTGCGATTAAACGTTCATCTATGAGCATTCAAGAGAAAGGTGCTCTGAAAAAGAGGGCTGGTTGGAAACATCAGAGACCAAAAGGCACTCTTGAATGATGACAGCAAAACGTTAAAGACCTCCTGATAAATTGTAATGGAAGGTCTCGCGAGATTATTGGCACAATATGAAAGGCAAGGCCCCCACAATTATTACTCAACATTCAGTAAGTCCAGGAATGGGTAAAATAGGTGAATTACAACTTTGGCACGCTGTAACCTTGTGGCTCACATATATGGTGGCACATTTCAGATTTGCCTTTTTCAATTTCAAATCTGTATAAACACTGCCACCTTTTATTTTCTCTTTAAAGCAAATGTATTTCAGAGAGGCATTTTATCTAAAACTTCCATTCACACAAGTAAATTCTCTCCAGTGGATGCTTTTTAAATATTTGCAAAAATTCACGTGGAATTTTTTTGTTTTGGCCCTGTGAGTTTCCTGCCTGAATCTTAAGACCAGGAGTCATTTAGTTCTTTGCTTTTTACTTCAAAAACTTGGCATTTTTATAGTGATAGCATGCCAACTTTCAAGAGTTAGAGGCCAGTCTTCAAATCTACTTTATGGATTAAGTGTTCTATTTTGCATACTTTGGAAGAGTGGTTAAGTTCTACCGTGTATGTGGTTATACAATAAGATGCTTTATCTCTACACTTCTGCTCTTCACATGCTCCATCCTTAAAAGCATGGAGGAATTTGAACTCACTAGCTTTGGGTTTCAGCCTGTACTTATTTTAGTTTTTGAGACCAAGTAATGCTACTTGGAATCTATAAAAATTTTTTTGCCAGGTAGCCCTGTTCATCTTCCTCAGAATTAGCAGAGGAGGCTCTTAGCGAAGGAGAAACTGAAGCTTGTTGGGGAAGTGATACTTGCTTGAACTTGTCCATTAAGTCAAGGGCAGGTTGCAGAGTAATGTGCTGGCTTCTAGCTTGAAGTTAGAAGTGAGGAACAGGACAAAAAGGTCATTGTTAGGGACACTGGCACTTCACTTAGCATTCTTGAATTTAGAATGCAGAATCAAATGTAGACCAGTCACCTCATTTCACAAATAAAGGGGAATATCATTTAGCAGTTGGAGCTCAGAGAGGTCCAATTGCTAAAAGTGCATATAGCTGATTACTGGCAGAGTCTAAATGTGTTTACATTTTAAAGATATTGTATAATATTTCTAAAACCACCCAATATCACCCTGTCCATAATTTTGCATGCTTGTTTGCTTCAGTTTAATACTGTAAATCTTTTCTTTTGTATTACCAGATGTCACAAGTGGTGGGACTCCTGATAAACAATGGAGGTCCCATTATCTCCTTCTATTTACCTTACTAAAAACATGGGGGGTATTATAACCTTGGTAGAGTTTGGGCAAGCAGTCCCATGTTTCATCACTTGGACACATCTGATTATTAAAATCTGTCTAACAGATTGCATAATATAATACTGTGAATCATAAACCAATGGAAAGTCGATAGCAAATATAAGTCAGTCTTATTTAAGGCACCTCTATTGATAAGGAGTCTGATACAGAATCTGGCTATGGAAATCTGGTGTGAAATAATGTCCACTGAGAGAAGTTGTGTGGTGGCAGCCCATTCACTTAGCATTGATTTAAAACATATTTTATGTTTTGCATGAGAGCTCTTATTGGAACCATGGTTGAACCAATCGTTGGTTGGTTGGTGGTAAACTAAATTATGCCAGCTATAGCTACCCCATGTCTTTATTTGGAAGTGAACTTTATATGTTTTCTTTCTCTCTCTCTCTCTGTTTTCTTTCTCTATGTTTTCCTTCTCTCTCTCTCTCTCTCTCTCTCTCTGTCTCTCTCTCTCTCTCTCTCCCCTCATGAGATTTTTCCCAGGTGTGGTTTTAGCATTACGCAAACAGCCTCAGGAAGATTTGATTCCAAAATCAGACTTATCCTTAAGGTGGAAATTAGAAAAACTGTGATGCCTCAAACAGATGTTCCCGCTGACACAGTATGTGCCAAAATCTTAATGGTAGCGTTCAATCCATGACACTGGCTTTCATATTAAAAATCTGGGCAGTGCTGGTGGTCAGAACTCAGAAAGGGCTTTGCTTCTGTATGTGTACCAGGCTTCATCTGCATAAATAATGATCTCACATGTGTCTGGAATGTCATTTTTCACCTGTATGTAGATACCATTGTGACTAATAAGACAATTTATTTATAAGCATTGCTGAATCCAAAGTATAATTGGAGGGAGAGTCAGTCAACACCTACTGAAAGCACAACTGTTTATGTAGGGATCCATGCCATAGTTTTGCCATTATAAAAACACATTACACTGGAAAAAAAAAGTTGAGATTCCTGATCAAGCTTAATTATCTTTGCCTTTCAGAATAGTCTGGAATGATTTAATATCTTTGAGAGTAATGGCTCAGAGACTTTCCCCAACATCAACAGCTGTCTTTGGCATTGCAGACATTGCAAATGGGGTTTTGTGCAACTCTCATGCTTATTAAAAAACATTTGTAAGCAATATACCATGTGTCTCAGCGTTTTAGGGCTGCTATAACAAAATACCTTAGACTGGGTAATTTACAAGCATCAGAAATTTATTGCTAACACTTCTGGGAGCTGGGAAGTCCAAGATCAAGGCACCAGCAGATTTGATGTCTGGGGAGGTCTTCTTCATCATAGACGGTGCCTTACTATCTCTTGATATGCCAGGAGGGGTGGAAGAAAGCACCCTAGAGCCTCTTTATAAGAGCACTAATCATATTCATGAGAGTGGGGCCCTCATGACCTCATCTCTTCCCAAAGGCCCTACTTCTTGATACTATCACACTGGGTATTAGGTTCCAACACAGGAATTTTGGGAGGACACTGACATTCAGATCATATGAAACTGGAACTATGCAATTGGTTCCTTTTGATTTTAAAGACCAAGAGACTAAGAAGATGTTCAGAAATGCTCTTCATTTTGCCCGAACCTATATATTAGTTTTCTGTTGCTGCTATAATGAATTACCACAAACAAAATGGCTAAAGCAACACAAATTTTTTATTTTATATTTGTGAAGGTCAGGAGCTTGATGTGGATGTCAGTGGGCTAAAATCAAGGTGGTGGAAGGGCTGTGTTCCTTTTTAAAAGTTCTGGGGTAAAGATCCTTTTCCTTGCTTTTTGGGGTTGTTGGCAAAATCAGTTCATTGTGGTTGTGGTACCAAGATCCCCTTTTTCTTGCTGGCTGTCAACTGAGGGCCATTCCCAGCCTCTAGCGGCCACCTACATTCCATGACTCATGGCCCTCTTCCTCTACTTCTTCTGTTTATTTATTTATTTTTTTGAGATGGAGTCTCGCTCTGTTTCCCAGGCTGGAGTGCAGTGGTGTGATCTCGGTTCACTGCAAGCTCTGCCTCCCCGGTTCATGCCATTCTCCTGCCTCAGCCTCCCGAGTAGCTGGGACTACAGGCGCCCACAACCACGCCTGGCTAATTTTTTGTATTTTTAGTGGAGACGGGGTTTCACTGTGTTAGCCAGGATGGTCTCGATCTCTTGACCTCATGATCTGCCCACCTCGGCCTCCCAAAGTGCTGGGATTACAGGCGTGAGCCACTGCGCTCGGCCTCTTCCTCTACTTTTAGAGCCAGCAACAGCAGGGTTGAGCTCCTTTTCCTTTTGGAATCTTCACTCCTTCTGTCCCATCTCTCTGACCAGGAAGAGTTCTCAGTTTTTAATAACTCATGTGATTAGATCTGCCTGACTAGTTAATCCAGAGTAATCCCCCTATCTCAAGGTCCATACCCTTTATCATAAATTGTAAAATCCTTTTGTAATGTTAGGTGAGACATTTGCAGTTGTGCAGAGGAGAACGTGGACATCATTAGGGGGCCATTATTCAGCCTGTTACTTGACTTTAAAACTTGAAACTTTTTAATTTGCTTAGATTTCTGCCCTTGGGATTTGGAAAGTGCAGCATTATCATTAACCACTTAGTGATATCCATAGGGCTCATTCCTTTTCTTTCAGCCTCCCATCTTACTGCTCACTGGAAAAAGGGGCTGTTTAAAGAATACAGAGATGTGAGATGTACTACCCTGGAGAACTACAACAGTGGAGAGACTGGATGTAGCCATAGGGAAGTGTTTGAGTTTGGATGGTGAGAAATCTTATTGTGGGATAGACCTTCTTCCTCCTATAGAAGTTCAGCTCCACAGTTAGCCTGTGATGTTGGCGCTTTGATGTTCACCAGGCTTGGACAGAACCTGATGGTCCTCCTCTGGCCAGCTGAAGAAGTCTGATAAGATATGCTGAGTTAACAGTGAAAAGTAGAACCAGATGAGAACTAGTTGCAGATGGAAATCATTCCAGACTCAAGTCTCCCTTAAGCTGATTTGAAGTCCATCACTTCTCCAATGCCAAGAAGGCAGATGGGCTCTTGTCACTGCAGAATGAAGCTATGTTAATTAATATCTTATAAAATCAACTCTAGTTGAACATGGATTTTGTGTGAGTGAGTAGTTCCTGGTTTATCTGGAAGGAAGTGTTCAGGGAATCTTTTTGGATGGATTTCAGCCTGACTGTTGTCATGATAGACATAAAGATGCTATTAATTTTACACATAACATTAAAAAAATGTTGCTGCAGGCAGTTAAAATAATATAATGGGAAAATAAATGTTATATAAATGTGAATATAAGTATACTTCTGAGTGGTGAAAAGAGACAAGAGAAAAAATATCCCTCTCTGTAATAATTATCTCAACAACGTTATGCAGCTTCTTCCATGCCAAAAGCATGTAGCTTGGGACTTTAGTGTGAGAGAATGTAGATGAGTAGAGCTTGAAGTAAGGGTGCGTCTGACCCATCTGTGTTTGACCCTTTTGATTCAGCCATCCTAGGTCAAAGGCGTTTCAAAGTTTAGACACTGGACTGCGTGAGGGTGCAGAGTATAGAGCTTAAGGAAATGGGCTTCGGAGCAAGGGCTGTTTGGCTCTGTTGTTAACTAGCTGTGTGTGACTTTGGCATTATGTCATTTTGCTAAGTTCCAAGTGATAATATTGCCTCTTAAAGAGGCTTATGAACATAAAGAGACTTTAAAATGTTTTTCGTCGTATTCTTTGTGCTGTGCCTAGCATAGTGTAAAGTGAGCAATACGTGGAAGTAGTTGTTTTTCTCTCCTACATCTTCCGCACTTACTGTCTTACTTCCCAATTTGGCATCAACTTTCTACATTCTGAAAGTCTCCTAGGCTCTTGGTCGTGAATCTTGCTGTTTTGTTGCTGTATCAGGGAGAAGCACAGGATATAGGAAAGAGAAAAAGGGGAGCTACCCAGATAGTCGTGAAAGTTTAGGTTTATAACTAGCCCCTGGTTCCTTGGGACTGGATAAAGCAAATCCTTACTTTAAAAACCTTTAATCAGGCAATTACTTTGGATTATAGAAAGTGAACTCCAAGGTTGATGCTGAATTTCTTTGAGAAATTAGGAAACATTGTTATGGAAGCAGCAAACCGGGGGGTGGTGGCACAAATTCATATTAGAGCAAGTCAGGTAATATGAGGAGAAACTGAAGTATGTTGCTGAGAGCAGTGCTAACAGAATGGATGAATTTCCTTTTATTCATTTTTAAAGGCTTCTTTATTCCTCTCAGTAATGTTATTGATAATGTGTTTACAAATTGTTAGAAGGAGAACTATTTGAAATCTAACGTTAGTCGCGTTTTCCATCTTTAAAACCCACTACAAAGGATTTTTGGAGGATCTGAGATGGTTAGCATATCGTAATTGCAAAAGCATTGATGTCTCAATACAATGCCCTTAATGTAATTAGAGACAATTTTTAAAAATCCATGCTGATGAATGTCAGGCTGGTCTGGTCTTCTGAGTTCGGCACAAAATGTATCAATTGTTGAATGATGAAGGCCAGCATATGTAATAATAAGTAAGATCTGTAAGAAAAATATTGTTCTCTGTTGTATATCTGTTTTTTTCCCCAAAGTTTCATTAGACTGAGCAGCCATACTTAATTAGCCCAGAAGCAGATGAAGGCTCATTTAGGCAAAAGTAACAGGTAAGAATTTGCACAGAATACTGATATACAGTCTATTTCAGCACATGTTTAAAAGTAATATTCCCTTCTACTTCTTATCCCACATATAAGTAGCTCATAATACTGGGATTAAAATGCATATGCTTATGCCAGTATAGTAATATTGATTCTTTTTATTTAAGTTTTAGTATGATTTCCTACCTGTTATTAAATAATAGCTGTTCATCCTAAAAACTTTGCGAAATTCAGAAAAGTAAAATTAAGCAAACAGAATTCAGTCATAATCCTTGCATTCATTGATAATGCATTTTTACCATTTGTTGTATTTTTTCCATGCATGTATATGTGTATATCATACATGTATATATGTGTACGTGTGTGTGTATACACATACACATATTAACTGTTAACGTGGTATATCTATAAAATGCATATGCATATATATAAAAAAATTCAAGAATTTTATTTATTTATTTTTTGAGACAGAATCTTCCTCTGTTGCCCAGGCTGGAGTGCAGTGGCGTGATCTTGGCTCACTGCAAGCTCTGCCTCCCAGGTTCAAGCAATTCTCCTGCCTCAGCCTCCCAAGTAGCTGGGATTACAGGCACGCACCACCACGCCTGGCTAATTTTTATATTTTTAGTAGAGACGGGGTTTCACCATATTGGCCAGGATGGTCCCAAACTCCTGACCTCATGATCTGCCTGCCTCGGCCTCCCAAAGTGCTGGGATTACAGGCATGAGCCACTGTGCCCAGCTGAAAATTATCTATATTTTTAACTTAAAAATACTGTTGACACCTTTCCTCATTGATAAATATATAGTCAAATGTATAGTTTTATGTTACCTTTTAAGGTGTTTTAGAAGTCCATTGCATAACTGTGTCATAATTTATTTAACATTTCCCTTTTGCTGGGCGTTTTAGCCTGGCTAGTAGCTAGGAAGTATTCAACAACCGGCTGTCTAGGGAAGAAAGAGCCCTGATTTGTAGCACTTGCTGATTTCCATGGTGTGAATGTATCCACCGTGGTTGATTTCAGACTACCAATATGAAGCCACTGAATGCGAAGTTGGGGAGAGTGCTACCTTTGTGAACCAAAACAAGCCTGCTTCAGCACAACCACTGCTTAGGTTAAAGTATTTAAATACTTGATTTTAAGGATAGTTCTTTAAAAGAAGTATTGTTCAAATGGGAGACAGATTCTAAAGATGAGAGGAGACCCTGTCTGTTAGTGGAAAAAAAGAATGTGCCGTGGGCCAAAATGTTTAATTGATAAGTTATAAGCTCTTTTCTTTTCATGCTTAGTTTTCCCAAAAGTAACCTCAGGCTTAGATTTTCAAAGATAAACTTTTAAAACATCTCAGACCAATATGCTTTCTAAAAGCGCTTAATACATGTTCTGTGTCTGTGCTTTTGAAGATAAGTTACTCTTCCCTCTTCTTTACTTCATGGATATTTTACCTTAAGCCATTTGTGTGTGTTTTTGCTCATTGGGGGCAGGGAGTACAGACATGCTGCTTTCAGGGAATAATTTTGAAATATTTAGTATCCATGTAATCTTAAAACATTAAAAAATATTCCCACAGATGCTTTGGCATCTGGTAGCAAAAGAGGTTAAGACAGAAAAAAGTAATAGCATTTTTCAGAAAAGAGACATTTCTTATAATTTACTAAGAGGTTAAATTATTGGCAGTCAAGAGAATAGCCATGGCTTGTAGTAACATGGCCTTTCTGGGTAAAACCCTCAAGCTCTGAATGCTACATTAGATGTGGAAGGTATTTAGGCACACAACTTAAGGAGGCAATGGAGGGCTACTGTGTCTGTTTCTTTGTTCATGAATTCATTAATGTTGGAAAGAGATCGGGTCAGCTGATGGCAGAGGATGGATTTAATTTTGAAGATAAAGACACTTACACAAATCCTTTGTACAACTTAGTTGGCTTGTATATACAGCTTTCTTAAGGTCTTCAGCACTGTTCACATGTTTTTTAACAGCTGTAGTTTGGGAATTAACCTGGGGCCTCTATACCTGCTGGGCCCCTCGTTTTCTCCCCTTCATGTAATGGTAATATGTTCATTGAAGACATGTTACTTTGGACTTGTGAATCACTCTTGGCCACCTAGGAATTGGAAAGCAGGCCAGATGTGATGTGAAAACAAGGCCTATTATTTGCAATCTGCAGCTCTGGCCATTATTTACATCTGTCCTCCAAGATCCCACATGAGCTTATGGAAAAGGTAGAGCAGGGATTCTTGAAATTATGTCAAGTTCCAAATTCACAGGGACATGGGCTAGGCATGGGTGACTTGGCAACATAACTTTTAATCCTTTTTTAATTAAAACAATTTTTAAAATTTTCCTAGGGAAAAAAATTGTATGGTAAAAATAATCAGTAACCTGACTGATTGTTTTATACTTGGCATTGTGGTAAGCATTCTGTGTTTATTTCTAACAACTCTAGGAAACAAATAGATTTTAAAAGGTTTTATCAGTGAGGACACAGAAGTGCAGTTTAAATAACTCATCTAATGTCCTACCATCTGGTAAGTGGCAGAATCGGGATTCATACCCAGTTTCTTACATTCTGGAGTCCAGTGTGCACTATGACCTCTCATATGGTGAAATTGGGGAAGGAGGCATGTGTCCATGATTAAAAATGCGAGGTTCATGAAGCATCCTCAGTGCTTACAGGTCAGCTCTGGCACATTGTACAGGCTCAATAAATAGTTTTTATTTTTTAAAAGTAGATTGCTTTGGGTAGGATTTTTCTCAGTTTTATTGCATTCTCATAAAAATAAAAATTATGTATAAAAGCTGTCAGTACTGCAGGAGAAGCCACCTGGAGGTGTAACAGTAATGACAGTGAGAAAGAGAATGAAGATACGTTGTTGACAACAGTGTATGCAGTGTGTGTGTCAGGAGAAGCAGGCTGTGGAAGGTTTTATGTAGCTTTATATGGCAGACCACGTTGCTCCCACAAGCCTTGGACTAGTGGAATGAATAAGAAATGTTTTCTCCTTCATTTAACAAATATTTATTGGGCTCCTACTATGTATTAGGAGCTGGGCTGGGTGATGGAAATAGAACAGAACAAGATAGCTGACATCCCTGCTTTTGAGGAACTTCTTTTCCTTTTCCTCTAGAAAATATAATGGAACATAGAAAGAGTAGACAGAATAACATAAGACACCCCATTGTACTGTCATCCACTTCTCCAAACTCTGGTTAATTCTGTCCAGGCCCACTAGCTTCATCCTTCCTATTTTATTATGAAATAATTATTAGATGTCAAATCACTTTATATTATATATATTTCAATATGTACGTCTAAGAGGGGTATTTTAAACATATGTGATTAAAACAGTTAAAGTTAAAAAATTTAGCTGTAATACCTTAGTTGTCAAATATCCAGTATTCAAATTACTGATTGCCAAATATTTTTTCTCTTTGTTTGAATAAGGATCTAAATGAGGTGCATACGTTGTGTTTGGTTGGTGATATGGTTTGGATCTGTGTCCCCAGCAAATCTCATGTCGAATTGTAATCCCTAGTGTTGGAGGTAGGGCCTTGTGGGGTTGTTTGGATCATGGAGGCAGATTTCTCACAAATGGTACAGCACCATCCAACTAGGTACTGTCCTCACGATAGTGAGTGAGTTCTCGCAAACTTTGATTGTTTAAAAGTGTGTAGCACCTCTCTCCTCACACTCTGTCTCTTCCTCATACTCCTGCCATTGTAAGATGTACCTGCTCTCCCTTCACCTTCTACCATGATTGAAACTTCCTGAGGCCTCCCCAGAAGCCCAGCAGATGCCAGCATCATGCTTCCTGTACACCCTGTGGAACTGTGAGCCAATTAAACCCCTTTTCTTTATCAATTACCCAGACTCGGGTATTTCTTTTTATTTATTTATTTTTATTTTTTACTTTTTTGAGACAGAGTCTCACTCTGTTGCCCAGGCTAGAGTGCAGTGGTGCCATCTCAGCTCACTGCAACCTCCACCTCCCAGGTTCAAGTGATTTTTCTGGCCCAGCCTCCCAAGTAGCTGGGATTACAGGCATGTGCCACTTACACTGGGCTAATTTTTGTATTTTTAGAGACGAGGTTTCACCATGTTGGCCAGGCTGGTCTCGAACTCCTGACCTCAAGTCATCTGCCTGCCTCAGACTTGGGTATTTCTTTATAGCAATATACAAAACTGTATATACAGTCTAATACAATTGGTCTTTTATGTTTTTTCTTATCTATTAAATTTCTTTCTCATTTCTCCCCTCTTTCCTTACCTTCCCCATCTGTCTTTCTTCCTGGAATTTATACTTGAAGAAACTGGGTTGTTTGCCCTATAGTTTCCCACAGTGTGGATTACCTGATCCCATCCCTGTGGTGTTAGTTTACATGTTCCTCTGCTCTCTGTATTTCCTTTAGGTTGGTAGGTGTTATAGGTACTTGATGCCTTCCATCTTTGTATGAATGAATAAAAGGAGTGATCTGGTCAGGTTGAAATGGTCACCTTGAAATGTAGAAAAGAACTTCTAAAAAATCATATTTGTCTCAGGGTTTATTAGCTATCTAAGCCATCATGCCTTGTTAGGGTTTGAGTTGCCTTATCATCACTGACATCTCACTCTCTGCCCTCTGGTATCTTAGCTTCTTGTCTTACATTTTGCCCACATCTGAATATGTGAAGTCCTAGGGGAACCAAGAATCCTCTTTGCCCAGGTAAATTGATGACTGTATTGTGATGATGATGTTGCTTCTTTTGGTTTAGCGTTGGCTGTAGGTTGGGAGTGGTTTCCATCCTTTGTCATGATAGCTGCTAGAGCCATGCTGGTGGATAAGAAACCAGTGTCTTTACTTTTGTAACATCTTAGACCTCTGAGAAGATTGGATTGACAAAGCCTTTAGTGGTTCAGTTGGTAAGAAAGCATTTGCAGATAAAGATCCAAGGAAATATCCAGGTGTTATAGCTGTATTTTAATGTATTCAGTTTCTCATCCAGGAGACACTGTTGACTTCCAGGAAGCATGCCAGGTGTGGAGCAGACACGGCAGACGTGGACGTTGGTTACATGGAGCTTGTAGTGGTGGGTAGAATACCAGTCACATAAACATGTATGCTATGACCAAACTCTGGGAGCCCTCAGGGCCTGAAACAGGTCAGGGGAATGATTCAATCTTGGGGAGTCCAGAGAAGGTCTCAGGACCTCGAGGACCCCAGGTTCATGCTTTGAGAATTGCTGGTTAAGATCAATTTGTTCCTTGAGTTCTACACTCCTGTGATACTAAGATTCCAATGTAAAGGTTTAGTCTACCTAAATTCAGTGTGTAGATTAGGAGTTTGTAACTAGCACCCATGCCCCTGTCTTCCTCCAAGAGCCTCCTAGATTTACTTTAACTACCACCACCCTTTCCTTTGCAGATTTGACCCCCAGCTCCTGGGGTTGGCACGTGGCCCAAGATTGGGCAAATGGAGAATAACATCGTTTTGCCTACAATGATTGATTCAGGGAGAAGCATGTGACCCAGTCAGAAAAATTAGAATTATTACTGTGAGTTTTGTTGGTGTGTCAGGAGAAGGGTACCACCTTCTTTCCTGTGGCCTTGAATCTGGGATGATACTGACCTGGAACAGTTAGTTGCTATGGTACTAACACAGGGATCCTAAAAATAAAGCCCAAAGTGAAGACAGCCTTGATGATGCAGACTACTGAAAATGTGCCTGAAGCAGATTATTTACTTAAGACAACAGTGTCCTGGGGATTGGGGGACTTGAGTTAGTTTGATTTAGATTTCCTATTTCTTGTGACCTGAAGAATCCTAGCGAATCCACCTACATTGAAGGGGTCATGAATAGACTTCAGAAATTGCTTTCAAGATTTTGTGATTCTAGAGAGTTGTGACACCATAGACTCATGACCCCGAAAGATTAAGGACGCCTAATGTCTCTGTTTCTAACGTAGAATGGAAGCAGTACTCCTCAGCTTAAAAGAGATCCCTATGCCATAACTACCCCTTGTATCCATCAGCCCCTCGACGTGGAGGATCACACTGCTGATGTGACTGGAGATGAGATGTGATCACCACAGATTGGCTGTAAACAGCAAGAAATCCTGGATAAATCTCAGATGATAATGAATGAACAAGCTTCTAAAACTGTAGCAGAAAAGCACCAGGGACTCATCTCTGAGGATCTCCCAGATAATGGTAAATTTTATGCAGTGCAAGCTGGAAGGCTGGAAAAAAAATTGCCACAGTAAATAACACTGCCTTCAAGTGTGGCGGGTTTTTTTCTCACTTTGAAACACTTACTCGTGTGGCAGTAAAGATTTGTTTCTGTTTGGGCGCTCATTGTCAGGTATTTTAGTAAGTCTGTTTAAAAGTCAATCAACTGATTAATAAAATGCGGGGACATCCCAGTTGTCCAGTGGGATGATTCTTGAGTTACATAAACATGCCAGTGTAGTATATTTGCTTAATACAAAGATACATAATTCTGCTCAGCAATTTCTCAATCGATAGGTTCTGTTGACCTAAGCAGCCTTTATTCCTCAACCTTACTTTTTTTTTTTTTTGAGACAGAGTCTGGCTCTGTCGCCAGGCTGGAGTGCAGTGGTACGATCTTGGCTCTCTACAACCTCTGCCTCCTGGGTTCAAGCGATTCTCCTGCCTTGGCCTCCTGAGCAGCTGGGACTACAGACATGCACCACCACGCCCAGCTAATTTTTGTAATTTTAGTAGAGACTAGGTTTCACTGTGTTGGCCAGGATGGTCTCGATTTCTTGACCTTGTGATCCACCCGCCTTGGCCTCCCAAAGTGCTGGGAGTACAGGTGTGAGCCACTGTGCCCAGCCTCAACCTTACTTTTTATTGCCTTAATGCTGGGGTGGATTTCAGCATTTAAGCTGATGCAATCAACTTTGTAAATAAATGAGTTAACTTGGTTTGAAGGAAGGTCTCTCTAGCCCTGACTGTCCTGCTGTTATTCACTTGTATACATTGGTAACTAGGATGACCAGTGTGAGGGTGGAGGGAAGGGGTACAGTGCATAAAATTTAGGGCAAGTGAATTAAGCAATGATAAAACAGTTAAAATCCCATATTCTGTTGCTGGGAGATCATACGCCTTGTTTTTTTTTCTTTTTTTTTTTTTGTTGTTGTTTGTTTGTTTGTTTTGAGATGGAGTTTCACTCTTTTTGCCCAGGCTGGAGAGCAGTGCCATGATCTCGGCTCACCGCGACTTCCGCCTTCCAGGTTCAAGTGATTCTCCTGCCTCAGCCTCCTAAGTAGCTGGGATTACAGGCGTGTTCCAGCACACCTGGCTAATTTTGTATTTTTAGTAGAGATGGGGCTTCACCATGTTGGCCAAGCTGGTCTCGAACTCCTGACCTCATGATCCGCCCTCCTCAGTCTCCCAAAGTGTTGGGATTACAGGCATGAACCGCCGTTCCCGGCCCATATGCCTTGTTAATAAAGCATGATAGAATTACAGATTTTTGAGGGAACAGTTAAATAGATATGTTTTCCAGTACAAATGGAGTTCAAACAACATTACTGATCTTTTGTTGAGCCGTGATAAACTACTTTCTGAGAGCTAGTGTTCTAGGAGTCTTCCGCATTCTGGCTTCCTGCATGCTCCAGTCTCCTCTGTGCAAGGCTGCTGTAACAATTGTCCTATAAAACTCAACTCTGGTGCCCCCGTGCTCTTAGAATAAAAGTTGAACCTCCTCAATAAGATTATTCTCTGGCCTCATCTTGAACTCCCTGCCTTCCCCTTGAGTTATTAAACATTGGATTCCTCCTTCATGCAGTGTTTTGTCCATTGCTGCGCTGTTGTACGTGTCATTTCTTAGGCCAGCAGCGCTCTCAACTCCTTACCTTCTGCCCCTCTGCAACTTCTGTGGGTAACTTGGATTCACTGTTTGGGCTGCATCTTCTGGGAAGTCTTTCCTCTCTCCTCCATCTGGGTTGGACCCCCTCTGTTTGTTCTCACTGCATGCTGTGCTTCCTCTCTTTAGCACTCAGCCCTTTATTCAGCTGTAAATCTAGATGTTGTTCCATCAGACCAGGAAACTTACTATGTTTATTATCAGGTCTCCAGCACCTGGTATGGTGCTTGGCAAATGAAACCTCAGTAAATATTTGTTGAATTAAATTGAGATAGACATAGAAACTAACCAAAATAGCACAGTGAATGCTTGGTAGAAAAATGTTTGTGATAACTCATGGAGGACTAATTAATCAGTGTTTTCTAGACTGGGACAGTGTTTGAATAACAAAGAATATTGTGTGTATGTGTTTTAAGGACTGCGATTTTTAAAAAATTATGTTTAACAAAGGAAAGTCAAAGAGAGAGGGAGACACATACAGACTCATAATTTTACTTAGTTGTTTTTAACTGCAGTTAATGCATTGTGTCTTGTGGCTTTCGCTGTGTAGCTAGAATGAAACAATTAGTTACCATGGTCTCTTGCTTTGGAATTGACTGTTTTAAGCCATTATCATAGTCCAAATTTCTTTTAGGATTAGCTTTTCTTTTTTATTAGACCATTGTGTCTTGTTCTATTACATTTGCAATGTCATTAGCTTAAAAACACAGGCAAAGTGTCCTTTTTTGTTACTGTTATAAAAATGGTGTTTACTGAGGCCAGAGCAGTAGTTGTTACTTCGATGACATACAGCAGAATAGGAATGGTCCAAAAAAGTTGTGTCCTCAAAAGCAACTGATGAATTGAGCACATTTTACACATTTTCAGTGTCATTAATCACTCTCCGTCTTTCTTTTCTGACACGACTCAGTTGTTAACCTGGCTTCATCTTAGAAAAATGGGAGGAAGTGCGAGTATATTATTGGACCAAGAAGTATATCAGTATGTTTTTAGCTTTTCCTCTCCAGATAATTTAATTTCCGAAGCGAAGCTCTTGTTTTCATGTAGATTGTTACCTTGCCTGGGTTTTAGTTTTACTGCATATAAAGGCAAATGTAGAGCTATAGATGATGTTTTCTTTTTTGCAAGCTCCATTCGGAATATAATAAAATTATTTTTAGCTATGGAGGGATTTATACATATAATTAGCTAAGTGTAATTTACTGCAAAGCATTTCTAAATTAAATTAAGTTCAGATATAAAATATGTCAACATCTGATATGCAAAATTCAAATAATCCGAGGCCTTTAAAAAAGCATTTAATTTTATATCAAAATTTAGGGGAATATGCACATCTTCAGAATTAGTCCACTGACATATATAGTCATGTAGTTCAAATTAATGAATGTATAATAGCTTGGCACACAGGCATTTTATGCACCTAAGTAGTAAACAAATTTTTATTGAAATAAAAGTGAGACCTGTTGGTAATTTTTATGAATTGCAATTTATGTCCAAGCCCTTTTATTCTGCATGTATGATTGACTACAATATGCAAGATAATGAATAAATGCTCCATTATTGCTCTATCATTAAATTATTTTTAGTCCATTGAATATATATTTAAAATACTGCAGTAGGTACCAAAGATATGAAGATGAAAGAAAAGATTCTTTTGACCCACAGTAACAGCAGAAGTTGACAAAACATTTTACATCCCTAAATTCTCTTCTTTCCTCTGCATTATTGTGATGATATGGCATTTGTAATGGCCATGGCTAGCAACTGGTTCCTGCATTATAGGGAGCAAATTAACACTGACCTGAAGAATTATGTCCTTAAAGAGTATTTAGCTAAACATATTTGACATATTTTCCATGGCATTGATCTTTTTTTTTTTTTTCCTGTTAGCTACTCAGAGCATCTGACTTGTTAACAAAGCTCCATTTTGGACAATTGGTCATGTCAAATAATTGATATGGACAGTAAGAGCTCATGTACTTGCCACTTTATTTACGGTCAGTATTTCAGTTGACACATTCCATCAATAAAGCAGAGGCACATTGACAGATCTCTACAGCTGTGCTGTCCAGTATAGTTCCCACTACCCCTATGTGGCTATTTAAATATAAATGCATTGAAATAGAATGTAAAAATTCATCTCCTTAGTCACAGCCATTGTTGCCATTGGCGACCACATTGGACGGTGCAGATTACGGAACTTTTTCATCACCGAAAGTATTTTTTTTTGTATAGTCCTCTTCTAGAGATTTCCAAAACCTTGTTTGTTCACTTAGCCTCTTCTATGAACATTTAAGTTCTACTCCAAATCCTTCTAAATGGTGATTTCCAACCTTGACTCTACATTAAAATCACCTGGGGAGTGTGTGAAAATGCCAGTTAGAATCAGAATTGGGAGGGGGAGGGGGTTCGGACCCAGGCACCACTATTTGAAAAAAATGCCCTCAGTGATTCCAATCAGCTGCTACCTTTTATAACTAGCATCGTAGACGATAATACTTTATTTTTTAATATACAAATCATTGTCTCCTGAACTTGGTACCTTTCTTTTCCTTTGTCCTTCTTTGAATTCTGCTTAGAGAGAGGCAGTGGAGTTAGATCTCTGCATTGGGGAGTCAATTCTGCCTCATACTAGCTGAGTAGCTTTTGGTCAATTATTTAGCCAGCCCAAGCTTTTGTTACTTCATGTGTAAAATATGGATAATGGTACCTGCCTGAAACAAGTGAGGATTAATTAATTAAGATAAGTTATGTGAATTACTGGTGACAGTCTCTAGCACGTAAGCCCTTAATAAAAATATATTTTATGATATAATTTTAATATTCCAAATGTATATGACAATAAGTAATAAAATATATTTTAAAATATATTACATGTTTAATAGTATAGGATATACTATTTTAAAATGACATTCTTGCTAAGATAATACTATATGATTTGACTTCACGGATTTTGCTCTTCCTGTCAGGGAACTTTTAAATATTTTCAATGGTGAATTAAGGTGGGAATTTAGGCACTCTTGTCAAGTGAGCCGGGGTTGGGGGGTAGGTATTCTGGAGCTCTTAACCAGAAGTTGCTTGCTCTGCTTTCTTGGTTAGCGCCTTGAAACTGCTTCATTGGAATGAATTAAAATGCCCTTAGCAGGTGTTTTCTCTTGAGAAACGGCTAAGGCTGGTAGTGCTTCCTTCTTTAAAGCAATCAACAATCATATGTTGGCCCCAGGCTGGATTAGGACAGGCCATTTCATTCCCAGATCATGGGCCCCAGAATTGTCAGACTTTTTGATGAGAGGAACTTCTATTCAGTCCCTTGAATCACTGAGATTTCCTCTAGCTTGGCAGCACAGGTTATGGGGTGAGAGCAGATAGGAATGCTGCTGCCTCCCTCTAGAGAAGGGGCTCTCATGGCTGCAACTGGCTGGGAGCTGTGACTGGCTGGGAGGCAGGACTTAGAAATACAGCTGTGGATCTATGGACTGTGTTTCCCAAGTGGATGATCTTGCAGCTTTCCCAAATCAAAACTAAAATGCAGTTAAATTTTATGAGCTTCATTTATCATTTTCCTCTCTGTAGACATTAGTATTTTCTTTCAAAAAGTGTGTTTTCATAAGCTGCCTATTAAAATGCCAACACTCTTAGCAACTGGTTATATATAAATGAACCATTTTATGTCTTTGTTTTAAAATGATCAAATCACTATAGAATTGAAATCTGAATTATTGTCATTTCTTAGAGACATAAAAAGATGACAGTCATATTTTTCTCTATAAAAGACTTCTGTAAGATTCTGTGATGCTCTGAGCATTCTATGAGTAGTTCTGTGATTTTGAGGGAAAGATAGTCTGCTGGGGTTGTTAGTGCCGAGATGCAGTTGCTTAAGAAATGAAGTGCTTGCTTCCTTAGCTGAAAAACAAAACAAAGCAAAAAATCCAAATTGTGTAGTTCAAAGACTGGAATCCTCTGGGCGAAAGAAATCATTTTTGACTTTATAAAAGACTTGATTTCATGGATGTCTTCCATGAAAGTCAGGAGGTCTGAGCTGATGATGATTTCAAATGCTATGTGAATGAGACGTGAGGAATAAATACTGGTAAATGTGAAATTCTAAGCCGTAGATTGATATACATCAAAAGAACTTCTATGATGGAGTAGTGGGTACCAGTCCTTGAGGTAAACACCATCACATGCATCATCTCAACTAATTTTTACTGCCACCTTAGAGAATGAGTTTTATCATGACTGCTTTATGCAGTTGAAATACCCATTATTAAGAGTTTATTAGTGATGAGACACCCTGTGTCTGGCAGGGTAATCTGTATCTTTAGCAGCTATTAAAGACCCGCCCTTCTCTGAAGCCTGCTAGATACTGAGGTGCCACTTGTTCTTTTTAGTTTGTGTATATTTTTATATAGCATGATTTATAATGACTGCATAATAGTCCTTAGCATCTAACCATTTTTTGTTTGTTGCTTAAGCAGTAACATCATTTTCGTACCCATAATTTTAGGAGGATGGCTAAGTCTGGGATGAATGGGAGCAAAACCCATCTATTGGGATTCATTGGTTACTCCTGAAGGGTACCTTTAGATATATCCGAGCAAGTCATTGAGCTTTTCAGAATAAAGTTTGAAGAACCCTGGACTAATTGTGTTATATTTCAGGGAACCACTCCATTAATATGGAACCTTTAGCTTGGCACCATTATCTCCCTATTATAAATACCATTTTATGACTTTAATTGTTCTAAACATCTATGTACCCTAAGCATTCTGCATATTTCTGATTATTTCTCTAGGATACATTTCTAGAAGTGGAATGGCTGGGTCAAAGATGATGCATGTTTTAAAGAGGTGTGCATTGCTAAAATTCCTCCCAGAAAGGTTGAAATAAGTTACCTACCCCCAGTCAACTCTGAGACTGCTCTTTTTCTGTATCCCCACCGTTACTATGTAGTATATATTTTTTTCTGAGTAGTTGCTAATTTCATAGGCCCCAAATAGAAGCTTATTTTGTCCATTTGATTTGTTTGTTAATGGTCATTTTTTCATAATTCATATCTCCTTCCTATTTCCTTGTTTTCTTCCTTTTCCCCCAAATTGCCTTCCATCAGCTTTTGCTTGAGGAGGATTTTGCCATGCTGTAGGATTTCTTGGAGCAGCCAGTTGAGGAGTGAACAATAAAAGGAGCCTCAGTTGTTACAGGCCTCACCTAGTCCATGCTAGATTCATGAACAAGCTGGGAGAAATGGGGGTGTGGCGCTTGGTGAGACAAAGAGGATAGCTTGGAAGGCAGTTCAGGTATATGTGCAAATGCCATGCTCACCTCTCACTCCTTTTGGATTCTTTCAGAAGAATGAAAGAATTCGTTCTTTCATTTCATTTCTTTGAATGCTATTGTGACTGTGTATTTTTATATTGCTTCTCTTTAATAAAATAGAAAATGACTTTTTTTTCCTTTTAAAAAATGTAAACCAGGCCGGGTGCGGTGGCTCACGCCTGTAATTCCAGCACTTTGCAAGGCTGAGGCGGTCAGATCACCTGAGGTTGGGAGTTCAAGACCAGCCTCATCAACATGGAGAAACCCCATCTCTACTAAAAAATACAAAAATTAGCCAGTCATGGTGGCACACGCCTGTAATCCCAGCTACTCAGAGGCTGAGGCAGAATTGCTTGAACCCAGGAGGTGGAGGTTGTGGTGAGCTGAGATCCCACCATTGTACTCCAACCTGGGCAACAGAGCAAAACTCTGTCTCAAATAAAAACAAACTAACTTTAACCAGTCAGTTTATATCATTGATTTAATGTAGTCTATATAATGTCAGGTATCATTGCTAACTCTTACAATGATCCTATAATTTTATTCAGTCCTTACTCAGTACTGGCTCGTAGTTCTGCCATAGTTGAAACCATAAGATACTTGGGTAAATAAGCCCTGAGATAAATGAAAATGATAGAGAAGTGTGTGTGTGTGTGTGTGTGTGTGTGTGTGTGTGTGTGTGTGAGAGAGAGAGAGAGACAGAGACAGATTTTATAAAATTATAAAATCCTGTAATTTTATTCAACCCTAATGTATTTAGGGTTACAGCAGTGGGTGCCCCCACCATGCCAGCCCTGCTGGGGAGCACTGGGCCAGGAGCAGGTAAACGATAGTAATAACAGCAACAATTAACATTTGTAGAATACCCGCTTTGTACCAGCCTTTATATTTGCATCTATACTGAGTCAGGAATGTGATAAGATTAATCAGCTTGGTGGTATATTATTCTTTTCTTCCTACACTTAAAAAATTATTTATTATGTGTCTAGTGTCTGGGAAAAAGTATTTCCTGAGAGCTATTTAAATAGCTTGGCTTTGAGTTACAGAGAGACACAGATCAGTTTCAGGGTGGATTAATGCAGAGATCATGAGATTACCTCCTCTCCCCCAGAGTTTTGGTGGAGTTTGCACCAAAAGAAATAGTTTTATGTTTGTAGCTATGAGTGCACGCTCTCACACACACACATATATAAATATACGAAAGATTTTAAAATTCTCAGGAAATTAGATTGTACATGTTATTTATAATCAACTGGCTGGCGATGGCTAGCTTAAGTAAAAGAACAAGGGGGGATTCTTTATAATAAAGCTACAGGGTTAGCTCATGCCACTTGGGCAAGAATGGGCTGGTACTTAGGAATGGACCTGAAAGATTATCCATTTACCTCTCTGTCTTGGCTCTGCTTTTCTTGTTTTTGCTACATTATCTCTTTCTCTGCAGCCCAGCTTTCATGTGAAAGAAAACATGAATAACCCTTAGCTCATTCTACAGTTTCAGGAACCCATAGAGACTGACTAGCTGGCTCTCAGTCATAGCTCCACATTCCTTAGAAAGAGTCTGCTTTGCCAAGCATGAGTCAGGTCTGCTCTTGGTCCATGATTGGAGCTTGGATTCCTAGTCCAAATATGGCTGCCTGGGGGCCCCCCCTATGGAGATCTGGCAGGATGCTTCTTCCCAAGAAGAGGGTTGGCTTCTGGGCTTGGCTGACAATCTAAAAATGTCTAATAGAATAAGAAAAAAGCAACCTAACATTTAGACACTAGTCTCCTAGCCTCTTACCAGGGAATGTTAGTGAATATAGTCTTTCATTGTTTGTCCATGTCAGTAGGGCCTGGGTGATAAGACATTACTATCATAATAGGTGCTCTTCAAATATTGAAGAGCCAAGATGCAAGGATTATCCTATGAAATTGCCTGGAGGAAAATAATGAAGGCTGTATGTCAGTTTTTGGCTTTTCTGTATATGTACTTTGATACTGTACTTTTTATGGTTTTCAGAACCTAACATTCAATACTTGATTGAAAAGCGTGCTTTCCTTTGTCCACGCGTGACTATTCATTCAGTTGTTTATCAATCTTTTGTTTAGAAAGTAGTGGATTAATTATCCCAAAAATATGTGTTAAGTACCTACATATGCCATGTACTTGCAAGGTAATGAAGGTACTGCCTGGAGCCCTCCTGAAACCTGTAATCTCGTGGAAGAGAAAGCGGAAAGAGCTAAACATGTACACAAAACAAAGTCAATTACGAGGTGTATGTGCACCATGAAGGACCTAAATAGGTTGCTGGAGTTGAAAGTCAGTAGACCTGGGGAGGGATTCTACTCCTTGCGTTTTGTGGAGTGTGGGCTTTCTCTCCCTGCCTGATTGCGGAAATGCAGGAGCTCTGAGGGAGAGCTGCCTTCCTCTTCCCCAGCGATAGACTCCCACCATTACTGACAGAGATGAAACCTTTATTAGATCCTTGGAAATTGGAGAAGGAAAATACCCATCGGTTCATTCGATTCTCTCCAGGGAGCCACGTTGGAGTTCGTTTTCCATTTGTTGTTGTGGTTACGAGTTTCTTGTCTGGAGCAGTTTCTGACTTGTGTTCCTAATCAACACTGTAATGGAATTACTCATGTTTCATTTAACAGTCTGTCTTGAAATAACCTTTTGGAAGTACTGAATTACTTTTCTGGGTAGAGGCATTACTGCCACATTCATGAGCCGTTCGGGTGAATGGGGTAGAGATTGGATAAAAGAGAGAGGCCTTCTGCCAGCTAGACTTCATAGGCAGCCTCTCTCTGTGGCATGAATTGAATGTCTTTGGGAGAAGGGTCCTCTTGGTCTTGCCCAGTGTGCCAAAGTATCTAAAATTCCACCATTAACATGCATTTCTTTGAGTTACAATGGCTTTACCTAATATGTGAAATTATAGGTAAAGATGTTGGTAGCCCTTTTTGATGGATAAATTCATGTACTGGCTCATAGTTCTGCCATACTTGAAACCATGATACTTTGGTAAATAAGTCCTGAAATAAAGGAAAATGATAGAGAAGAGAGTGTGTGTGTGTGTGTCTGTGTGTGTGTGTGTGTGTGTCTGTGTGTGTTTGGGGGGGATATATGTGAGGGTGTGTGTGCAGGAGCAGCAGTGGGAGAAGAGTTGGGGTGGGGCATTCAGAATGGGGGTATTTAGTAGGGCACTAGACAGGAAAGGAGCCTAGGTGAGTTTTGAAGACAGATTGTGAGCTCTTGTAGAAAGAGGAACTTTGTCTTGATTTCTGTGCAAGACAAAATGGAATGGAATGTCCAGTGTATCTGTTTTGCCTGAATAATACCCATTTCCCCTTATTTTGGTAACTGGGCGTCACTTTTTATCTGGGCACCTGACCCTCTCCCTGGCCTCAGGGCTCCAGGGCTGGGCATGTCACTAGGCCAGTAAATGAGAGCGTCCCATCCTTAGTTTGAGTTGAGTTTTCCATCACAGCTGAAAGTGTTTTGATTGTTCAGGATTTCTGCAGGATGGTGGGACTGGGCGGAAGGTATTTCTGAAAGACCTGTAATTTAAATTGTTCTTTCCCACCTCATTCATGTCTCTTCTCTGTCACCTTTCTTGGCTCCAGTCCTCTGACTTGGATAAGCAGTATTATTTCCATACTGCAAGGGAACTTGAAATGGATGATGTTGGAGAACTGAATTTCTGTCATCTTGGTAAAGTTTTACATAAAGTTTTCTCACCTTCTTATTTAGCTTCCCCTTGGAAATGGTGACAACGGTTACCATGTCCTAATGGTCTTAAATTTATCTTCTACACTTGACCTGCTGAAGTGTCCGGAAACAAGTTTAGGGTCCCAGCGTGGGCAATTATCCCGGTTATTAGAGCACATCATCGCTGTCTGTGCTGGGAATGCTGTGTGAAACCTTTTTACGCTGCTCTGCTGTGTGTGTGTAGCATAGTATTTCAATGTAAATGCATTTCTTAATAACCTACCCATGGGCCCTGTGGACCATAATCATTGGCTGAGTTCTCCTTTGGAATTCCCAATATCCAAATATTTCTCTCAGATTAAATATCTGTACTTTAGATTATTCGCACTCTGAGTATTACTCTCATTTTCCCAGCATAAATCTCCCCTTATTTCCTTTCCCTTTTAGATTACCCATGGAGACACATCATTGCTGTACCTCACATTTCCCAGCAGAGTTTTAGCTGGGAAGTTAATTAATGTTCTTGTAAGAGGAGAATGCACTTAAAAAAAATCTGCTTCTACTTAAAATGAGATATAAAAAGCTGAGACCCATGTAGGTCCTGAGTGAGTGCAGCGCAAGTCCTCTTGAGTGGCAGAAGAGCAGAATGGTCCCCAGTTTGTGAGGTGGATAGAGAATGAGGCTGGAGTTCCGTTGGTGTCATGAAGGTCTCGTCATGCAGCGGGTCCCACGGGTGTGTAACTTGTGTCAGTTCCTGCTGAGAGTATGTTGGCTGCTTACATTAATATTGTCCCTTGACCCATAAAATCATTGTGCTGGAAGTAAATGAGGCTCAGCAGTCAGACCAGTCTCATTTTATGTATTTACTTTTATTTTATTTATTTTTTTGGGACGGAGTCTTGCTCTGTCGTCCAGGTTGGTTTGCAATGGCACGATTTGGGTCACTGTAACCTCTGCCTCCCAGCTTCAAGCTATTCTCCTGCCTCAGCCTCCTAAGTAGCTGGGATTATAGGAGTGTGCCACCATGCTCGGCTAACTTTTTGTATTTTTTAATAGAGACGGTTTCACCATGTTGGCCAGGGTGGTCAAGAAGGCCTGACCTTGCCTTGGTGCCATGTCTCACGCCTGTAATCCCCGCACTTTGGGAGGCTGAGGCAGGTGGATCACCTGAGGTTGGGAGTTTGAGACCAGCCTGACCAACATGGAGACACCCCATCTCTACTAAAAATACAAAATTAGCTGGGCGTGGTGGCGCATATCTGTAATCCCAGCTACTCGGGAGGCTGAAACTGGAGAATCGCTTGAATCTGGGAGGCGGAGGTTGAGGTGAGCCGAGATCACACCATTGCACTCCAGCCTGGGCAACAAGAGCGAAACACTGCCTCAAAAAATAAATAAATAAATAAAAATAAATAAATAAATAAATAAAATAAAAAATAAATAAATAAAAAAATGAAAAAGAAAGAAAAGGAAAGGAAAGAAAAAGAAGTCCTGACCTCAAGTGATCCGCACACCTCAGCCCCCCAAAGTGCTGGGATTATAGGTGTGAGCCACTGCACCTGTCCGGGTCTCGTTTTAAATCTTGGCTATATCAGAAAAAACAGCCCTGTGATCTTGGATAATTTACTCAATCGCTCTGTACTCAGTTTTCTTATCTGTAACATGGGGATACTGGTATCTATCTTGAGAGGTTGCTCTGAGGATTATCATGTTGTGTTTAAAGCACATGTTATTAACAGGGCACATGAACATTTGCAGTCTGGTGGCGGCCTACTTCACTCACTACCAGACGTTATCTGTTGTATCCTGTGGGTACTGTATTCTCCATTTACTTCTGCTTGGAATAGCCTGATGCTGGGTTCACAGAGCACTCTCATAATTCTCTGTGTGGTGGAGATGGCAGTATATAGCATGTTGGTTAAAATTATGAACTTGTAAGTTAGGCTTGTTTGTGAACCCCTGGTCAGCTTCTGCTGTGGTGTGAAGGTGTCCCTCTCCTGCCCCGGAATTGTGTTGAAACTTAATTGCCAATGTGATAGTATTAAGAGGTGTGGCCTTTAGGCTGTGATTAAGTCATGAGAGTGGAGCTCTCATGAGTGGAATTAGTGTCCTTGTAAACAGGTTGAAGAGAAAGCCCTGGTCCCTTTTTGTCCTTCCTATATGTCAGTGTACAGTAAGAAAGCTCTGTTTTGAAAGCAGAGATGAAGGCCTTGCCAGACACCACATCTGCTGGACTGTTGATCTTGATCTTCCCAGCCTCCAGAACTGTGAGAAATGAGTATCTATTATTTACAAATTACCCAGTGTAAGGCATTCTGTTATAGCAACAGGAACAGATTAGGACAGCATCTTACTGTGTGACCTTAAATAGGGCATTTAACTTTCCTGAGCCTCAGTTTCTTTATCTACAAAATGTGGAAAATTAGAATACCTATCTCATAGGGTGGTCTTACAGAAGAAAGTGTATATAAAGTACTTGGCACAGCATCTGAGTAGAGTAATGAATAGGAAATTGTTTTTATTATTTTATTGCTATGACGATGTTTCCATCATTATCATCATCAACTATAAAATGATGGATGGCTATTGCACTGTCTCCTCCCTCCCCTCTTCCAGGGGGACATTTGGAATGTCTGCAACAGTTTTTATAGTCACAAACTACGGGGTGTGCTACTGGCATCTAGTGGACAGGGGCCAGGAATGGTATATTTAGATCAGTTTGATATAAACTAATTTTCTTTCTTTCTTTTTTTTTTTTTTTTTTTTGAGACGGAGTCTTGCTCTGTCGCCCAGGCTGGAGTGCAGTGGCCGGATCTCAGCTCACTGCAAGCTCCACCTCCTGGGTTTATGCCATTCTCCTGCCTCAGCCTCCCGAGTAGCTGGGACTACGGGCACCCGCCACCTTGCCCGGCTAGCTTTTTGTATTTTTTAGTAGAGACGGGATTTCACCGTGTTAGCCAAGATGGGTCTTGATCTCCTGACCTCGTGATCCGCCCGTCTCGGCCTCCCAAAGTGCTGGGATTACAGGCTTGAGCCACCGCGCCCGGCCATGTTATAGACTAATTTTCAGATGACATCACTGGTGTGGACAATTCATTTGTATCAGTAAATTGATATTGATAAAAACTCCAGCAGAATTAAATTTAAAGGAGTTTAATTGAGCAATGAATGATTGGTGAACTGGACAACCATCTGAGCCAGAGACGGCTCAGAGATTCCAGCGCAGTTATGTGGAAGAAGACTTATGGGCAAAAAAAGGAAAGTGACTACAGAAAACGGAAGTGAGGTACAGAAACAGTTGAATTGGTTACAGCTCAGTGTTTGCCCTATTAAAACACAGTTCGAACAGTTGGTTACATTTTTTTTTTTTTTTTTTTGAGATGGAGTCTGCCTCTGTTGCCAGGCTGGAGTGCAGTGGCGCGATCTTGGCTCACTGCAATCTCCGCGTCCCGGGTTCAAGCAATTCTCCTGCCTCAGCCCCCGAGTAGCTGGGACCACAGGTGCACACCACCACGCCTGGCTAATTTTTGTATTTTTGGTAGAGATGGGGTTTCATCATGTTGGCCAGGATGTTTGGTCTCCCAACCTCAGGTGATCCACCTGCCTCAGCCTCCCAAAGTGCTGGGATTACAGGCGTGAGCCACCGTGCCCGGCTGGCTACATTTTTCTAAAAAAATTTTAATTTTTAAAAAAGTTCTTTAAATTTTATTTTAAGTTCCAAGATACATGTGTAGGATGTGCAGATATGTTACACAGGTAAACATTTGCCGTGGTGGTTTGCTGCACCTATGAACCCATCACCTAGGTATTAAGCCACACATGCATTAGCTATTTATCCTGATGCTCTCCTTTCCCCTGTCTCCCGCCTGACAGGCCCCAGTGTGTGTTGTTCCCCTCCCTCTGTCCATGTGTTCTCATTGTTCGGCTCCCACTTATGAGTGAGAACATGCGGTGTTTAGTTTTCTGTTCCTGTGTTAATTTACTGAGGATGATGGCTTCCAGCTCCATCCATGTCCCTGCAAAGGACATGATCTTGTTCCTTTTTATGGCTGCATAGTATTCCATGGTGCATATGTACCACATTTTCTTTATCCAGCCTATTGTTGATGGGCATTTAGGTTGATTCCATGTCTTTGCTATTGTGAATGTGCTTCAGTGATCAAACATGTGCATGTACCTTTGTAATAGAATGATTTATATTCCTTTGGGTTTATACCCAGTAATGGGATTGCTGGGTCAAATGGTATTTCTGGTTCTAGATCCTTGAGGAATCGCCACACTGTCTTCCACAATGGTTGAACTAATTTACATTCCCACCAACAATGTAAAAGCATTCCTGTTTCTCCACAGCCTCACCAGCGTCTGTTGTTTCTTGACTTTTTAATAATTGCCATTCCGACTGGCATAAGATAGTATCTCATTGTGGTTTTGATTTGCATTTCTCTAATGATCAGTGATGTTGAGCTTTTTTTCATATGTTTGTTGGCTGCATACATGCTTCTTTTGAGAAGTGTCTGTTCTTGGCTTTTGCCCACTTTTTAATGGGGTTGTTTTTTTCTTGTAAATTTGTTTAAGTTCCTTATAGATTCTGGATATTAGACCTTTGTCAGATAGACTGCAAAAATTTTCTCCCATTCCACAGGTTGTTTGTTCACTCTGATGATAGTTTCTTTTGTTGAACAGAAACTCTTTAGTTTAATTAGGTCCCATTTGTCAATTTTTGGTTTTGTTACAATTGTTTTTGATGTTTTTGTCATGAAATCTTTTCCCATGCCTGCGTCCTGAATCATATTGCCTAGATTTTCTTCTAGGGTTTTTATAGTTTTGAGTTTTACATTTAAGTCTTGAATCCATCTTGAGTTAATTTTTGCATAAGGTGTAAGGAAGGGTTCCAGTTTCAATTTCTGCATATGGCTAGTCAGTTCTACCAGCACCATTTATTAAATAGGGAATCCATTCTCTATTGCTTGTTTTTGTCAAGTTTGTCAAAGATCAGATGGTTGTAGATGTGTGGTCTTATTTCTGAGATCTCGATTCTGTTCCATTGCTCTGTGTGCCTGTTTTGGTACCTGTACCATGCTATTTTGGTTACTGTACAGTTGGCTACATTTGATTGGCCAAAACTTGGTGATTGGCACAAGTGTAGGCTATGGTTCGTTTACATCTCCACTTGCTATAGTTCATGATGTACAGAAAAACCTTTAGACCAAATTTAAAATATGTAAAGAGGCAGCTTTAGGCTAAACTTGTTTAATAATGTAACTATCAATTTATATCAGTATATAACTTATACTGACATAAATATCAGTATATTTCAGTATATATCAGTATATATATCAGTATATTTATGTCAGTATAAGTTATATACTGATATAAATATCAATGTAATTTATATCAGTATAACTTGATGTGAATATCAATGTAATTTATATCAATTCATATCAATATTAATATATATCACTTTATATCAATAAGTTTATATCAATTTATTGACATAAATACATTGCCTATACCAGTCAGTGATGTTATCTGAAAATCTCTCCCTGCTCTTAATGTTCTGGTGTCACTCTGTGTGTGTGTGTGTGTGTGTGTGTGTGTGTTTTTAACTAAGCCATCTGAGAAATGTTCTATTTTGCAAAATGGTAAATTCTTTAGAACATTCTTATTTGTGACTTGTGCCAAGCAGGGTCTATGCCAGGCCATTGGAGGACCTAATAGTGTGATGCTTTTCTGGAATTCTATGTCAGTAAGATAAATGTTTGTTTTTCGAATGTCTTCAGTGTTATAAAGGGGACTTGAATGTTCTTGGAGTTTTCCCTGGGAGAGATGCAGAGTGGAATTTAGGGATGCCTCAGTCTGTGCTAGGTTCTTGTTAATGTATCATAATTATCATAATTATCTTAAAGGTTTAAGGAGTCTTCATGAGTCTTGGTTACAATTTTTATTGAAGCACTCATGTTATTGTTGCTGAGTAAGAGGAGGTGTGAGATCTTTTGTCATATGCAAAGTTCATTTAAGAAATTATTTTTCAGTATTTGTTTTTCTCTTTCTGTATGAGTTTGCTAAGCATAATGGCCTCCAGCACCAATACCACATGTTCTTACTTGTAAGTGGGAGCTAAATGGTAAGACCATGTGGACTCAAAGAGGTGAACAACAGACACTGGGGCCTATTGGAAGGTAGAGGGTGAGAGGAGGGAGAGAATCAGGAAAAATAGCTGTTAGATACTAGGCTTAGTACCTGGGTGAAGAAATAATCTGTTCAACAAACTCCCATGACACGAGTTTACCTATATAACAAACCTGCACATGTACCCCTGAACCTAAAATAAAATAAAAAAAGGAAATTATTTTTCCTGCTGCCATTCTCAAATGATGGATTGAACAAGATTTCACAGGCAATAATTTAAAGATGAGAATGTAGAGAGGTCATATCATGTCACATTTAAAATTTCCTTAGTCTATCTTTTATTTATAGTCAGTAAGCGTGTAAAGGAAAATTATTTAAGCATTGAGGGAAAATGTATTAAAATTAGAAACCTTTGATATTTTTTCATATGTACAATGTCTATTACAGTAAATTTCACCTACATTATTTTAGTCCAAATAGTGTTAAATTGTCACCTGCTGCTATAATATTTCAGGATTCCTAATACTGGTTTTAATTGACATCACTTTACTGGATTAGAGATGTTTGCTAACTCTAGTTAAAAAAAATCAGCTCATTTAGCTGTTATCTTATTCAAAGTGAATTACTTTCACTTTGCAAGTAGCAGAAAACAAAGAAACAAAACGTGGGCAAAGATGTTATTAAAAGGAGGCCATATTGAAGGAGTGCGGTGGGAGTGCTGGTAATGTCCTCTCTCTGTCTTAATCCGCATGTTGGTTACATGGGTGTCGGTATCAGTGAAAATGTTGAGTTTGTAGAGGTGAAATTTGTGTTTTTCACCATAGATGAGTTAGATGCCAACAAAACACACAGACACGCAGACATACACACCCAAACGAGGTGATCTTTTGAGTGGAGTTTTGGAGAGTGTGTTGAAGTCACTATGGAAGGAAAATGGTTAGGCATTCGGTACTTGAGGCAGGAAACTAGGTATTCTTCAGTCATCCATTCAGTCAGCCATTTAATACTTACCTAATTCAGTGTTTGTTATATGCCAGGCATTGTGTACTTGATGGATGTTACAGGAATGAACAAAAGAAAGATGGTCCTTGCCTGAGTGTTGCTACCAGATAATTAAACTGAATTGATATGAACAATTTTGCAAGAGCCACTGCTTTCTGAACCCCAGGGTGCAATGTGGATTTGGGCACATCTTTAGAGGGCCTTGAAATAATTCTAAAGGACTTTTTATTTTTCTAGACATTTCTTACACAGGTGCTCTGTTTACCGTCTTTTATTTTTAATTACACGAGTAACTCATGAATGCATTCACAGGGTGAAAAATTACATCTCCAAGGAGGAAGTGGGAGTTGCCTCCGTCTTGCTTGCCGCCCCCATCCCTCCCACCAAATAGAATTTGGAATTCTCCTGTCAGAATAACCATTTTGTTCAGACGTTTTCTGATAGGAGATGGAAAGGAGGGAGGGAAGGAGGAGAATTTAAGGGCAGAATTGTATCTCAAGTGCTAAGAACAATGCTGAGCACATAGCAGGTTCTCAGATAAATTTTAACTGAATGAATTTTTAAATGAATGAAGATGCTTTAGGGCAGTGGTCCCTAACCGTTTTGGCACCAGGGACTGGTTTCATGGAAGACAGATTTTCCAGGGGGCTGAGGGGAGCAGGGAGGTTGGTTTCAGGATGAAACTGTTCCACCTCAGACCATCAGGTATTAGTTAGATTCTCATAAGGAGTGCCCAACCTAGATCCCCTACATGTGCAGTTCAAAATAGGTTTCACTCTCCTCTGAGAATTGAATGCCACTGCTGATCTCACAGGAGGCGAGCTCAGGAGGTAATGCCAGTCTACTGCTCACCTCCTGCTGTGTGGCTGCGTTCCTAGCAGGCCATGGACTGGTAGCAATCTGTGACCCGGGGGTTGGGGACCCCTGCTTTAGGGATTAATAAAATAGAAACTCTTATAGTGAATTAAAAAGTTTTTGTTTCTATGCATTTTCCTACCCAACATATATTTAAAATATAATTACTGTCATGTTAGGTTCCACTAAACTTTAAAACCTATCTGCATTTTTGAAAGAGTTGGGAGCCACTGGGTTGGAGTGTAGGATAGGCGATTGGTGGGGGAGCTGTTAGAAAGTGAGAGAGGCTGTCAGGGAGATGGAGACCCGGATTTGCAAAGATCTTCCTCATATCTTGATAGTGGAGAGCTTTTTCCAGCCAAGTTTGCCTATAATGCTATTTCTGCTAAGTGATCCAACTAGAGCTATTCTTCTCTAAATTTGGTCATCACCTTGATGGAATCTAAGACTTAAGCGACCGGACATTTTTCTAGAATGTTATAAACTTTGCATCTGATTTCAAGGCCTAGCTACTTTGACTATTTCAAAGCTTTGGATTTTCTTTCCCTCATCAGACCTTCCCTTTGGATGTTCTGTGTTAGATCTCAAAACACTCAAATGATTGGTATTGTCTGCATCAGTGTTTCTGTTTAACTTGAAGCTAAACCCCTGCTGTTCTTGAAATCTGTATTTTTTCTTGACTTCCTATGGTTTTTTTTTTTTTTTCCATTTCAAGAAGTGATATTTCACTGGAAACATTAGATCTGTGTTGGCCAAGGAGAGTTTTACCTGAAATTATTCTTTATCTCTCATTTTCATCAGTATCTCAAATATAAACCAATGGTGCTTGACAATTTGCAAATACATGTAAAGTGACAGAGGAGAAGAACTAAGTAGGAATTTCCAGGGAGATTTGCCAGTGAGCACCTGATTCATCCAACCCTCTTTTATCCCAGGGGAAGCATTACATTGGTGCAGAAGTTATTGCAGTTTTTACTATTACTTTTAGTGGCAAAACCCACAATTATTTTTGCACCAACCTAACAGGAACGATAAACTGTGTGACAAATAGAGTCACTCTAAGATAAAGGAAGAAAATATATGAGAAAAATGCCAGGCAGTTCCTGGTAGAAGCGAACATCAAAATACTTGGAAACCATAGGAATGGATACATATTTTAAAATTTTATTTTATTTTTAGTTTTAGTTTTTGCTATCACTCCTTTTCAGAAGCAACAATTTTGCCAATTTATTTTATGAGTTTTTAAAAAATCGAATTAAAAAGCATATTTCCCATGGTGGGAGTTCATATCTTAATAGATGCATTTCTGGTTGTTTGAAGCAGTCCATATTTTGCCCTTCCAAGCACCTGTTCACTGGGCCTGTTTGCTGGGTTATGAAGACCGAGAGACAGGAGAATTGGACTCACTGACACACAATGTCCGGTTTTGCTAAGGTTTCCCTCTAACTCTTTGTGCGGATAAAAAAGAAATTAACAGTTACTAAAGGATACTCTTCAGTGTACAGAAAATGATCCAAGGGGAGGGAAGGATTGATTATATTTAATATTTAACATGCTACCCCTAAAACTTTGCCTGCTCCTACACTGAACTACTCTGACACCTTTAAATGTAAGAACCACAAATTAATGATGAAGAAGAAAAAGATGATGATGATCAGGATTAGCACTTACTAAAGGCTTGCCACGTGCCAGGCATTATTCTGAATGCTTTACATGTGTTAAGTCACCTGTTCACCACTAGAACCCCATATGGAGCAGGTATTATTAGGATCTCCATTTATGGATGAGGAAACTGAAACTTGGGAGGAAAGACATGCCCAATGTCATTCAGCTAAGTAAGTGGTAGACTTGGAATTAGGCAGTCGGAACCTTCAGGAAGTCTGAATAATTGGAAACATAGTATTAACTTATTTTTAAATGGTACATTATTTGTGTGTTTCAATAATATGCTTGCTTGCTTTATTTATTGTTTTCAACTACCAGACATCTTCTCAGCTGAAGAACATTTAAATGTAAAGCATTGCGTACAATTATTAATGCGAAGGGAAAATGTGCAATACGCTACAGAGTTTTCAAAAGTTCTGGAAACATCAGCCCAAATAAATATTTTTTAAAAAACACATAAATATGACTTTTGTTTTCATACTCCTTTAAAACTAAATTAACTGACATGTCAGCTGCTCTTTTAGTATTTGTAGTCCTCCTTTATTTGCAGGAGATATGTTCCAGGACCCCCAGTGGATGCCTGAAACCATGGAGTAGTACCAAATTCTATAGTATACTTTGCTTTTCCCCATACATACATATGCATGATAAAGTTTAATTTATAAATTAGGCACAGTAACGAGATCAACAACTTCTTCAACTCTGCTGGAAATGTGACAGCAGCTTCTTCAGCAGATAGAGACTCTCCAGTAATTTTTGTATTTTTCAGTACAAGCTTATCCTCAATCTGCGCAACCATTCGTTACTTGCAACAAATAACTTGGTGTCACTCATTTTAGGGAATCCCTTGCTGAAGTCTTTGCATAGGTTCAGTGCTTCCTGGTGCAACATGTTTCAATCAGTTGGAACCCATTTCTGTTGATGTCTTCTACTCAAACATTTTAATGTCTTTCCATCTTAACTAAGTACTTGTCATGCACTGTGGCCGTAACTTCTGTAGTTTGAAGTTCGACAGAAAAATAGCATGAATTTCTTTTTCGTTCATTACAATTTTATGGATCGAATATTTGTTCTTACCGTAGAGCTCAGCAACCTCAGCATATGATTTTTTTTCTTTGCTTATTAAATCGAGAATTTTCACCTTTTTCACTAATGGAAGCACATTACAGCTTCCCTTTGGCTTATCTGACTTGCTAGCCTCACTACTGTTGCACTCTCGAGTCATCATTAGGTAAAATAAGCGTTTCTTGAACACAAGCACTGTGATACTTTGATGGTCAATCTGCTCACTGAGATGGCTGCTCTGTGACTAATGGGTGGTGAGGGTGTATGGGGCAGAAATGCTGTCCGAAGGGCCGGTTCCTGTTTGAGCTGGACACAGTGGCATGGTGAGAGATTTCATCACATCACTCAGGACGGTGCATGATTTAAAACTTATGAATTGTTTATTTCTGAAATTTTTCATTTAATAGTTTTGGACTGTGATTGACCATAGGTAACTGAAACTGCAGAAAGCAAAACTGTGGATAATGGGGGGACTGCTGTAGCTGTAGTATTTCTAGAAATTATTTTCTTGAAAGGAAATTTCAATTCACAAAGAAGGTTGCCTTAGATCCTGGGAATATTTATTTTGACTGCAATCAGAATGAATCTGCAAAGTTTAAGGAAACCCAGGGCATCCTTCCTAAGCCATGGTAAAGAGGCAAGAGCCGTGGTGAAGGGCAGCACCCCTGCACCACCCCCGATCTTGGCCCGAGTCCTACAGTTGGGGGCTTCCTTTGGAACTTCGGAGTGTCTTTGATGTGCCTTTCAGAATGATGTCTGCTCCATGGGTCCTGATGACGTATGTTTCCTGGGAGGAAGAAAGGCATGGCATGGAATGGGCAAGGGGGTGTCATTTTTCAATGCTTATGAGGCTATGTGTGTTGTTTTTTTTTTTTTTGAGACGGAGTCTCACACTATTGCCCAGGCTGGAGTGCAATGGTGTGATCTCAGCTCACTGCAAGCTCCGCCTCCCAGGTTCAAGTGATTGTCTTACCTCAGCCTCCCAAGTAGCTGGGACTATAGGCGCACGCCACCATGCCCAGCTAAGTTTTGTATTTTTAGTAGAGATAGGGTTTCTCCGTGTTGGCCAGGATGGTCTTGAACTCCTGACCTCAGGTGATCCACCTGCCTCGGCCTCCCAAAGTGCTAGGATTACAGGTGTGAGCCACTGCACCCAGCGAGGCTATGTTTTTAAGGTGAAGAATTGAAGATGCATTTTAGAAATGAGGCAAGCTATATTCCTTTCAAGGGCTGTCGCTCCATAGCTATAATGCCCATAAGCGGTACGGCACAGTCAAATCCAAGGATACGCTTAGATTTGAGTGTATCCCTAGATGACAAAACTTCCCAACATATATTGAATAATCTCCACTAGAAATCTGTGTTATTTTTCCTGTCCGTGCTCTGGATTCTTCAAAGTTCCTAAATGTTAGTATTGGTTAAATGATTCGTATTTATAGAAACTAGGTTTTCTGGTTTCTTTTTCTTTTCCTTTTTTTTTTTTTTGTTGTTGTTTTTGAGACTGGGTCTCACTGTGTTGCTCAAGCTGGAGTGCAGTGGTGTGATCATGGCCTACTGCAGCTTTGACCTCCAAGGCTCAGGTGATCCTCTGACCTCACGCTCCCAGGTAGCTGGGATTAAAGGCTTGTGCCACCAAACCAGGCTCATTTTTTGTCGAGATGGGTTTTGCTATGTTGCCCATGCTGGTCTCCAACTGTGGGGCTCAAGCAATCTGCCTGCCTTCGCCTCTCAAAGTACTGGGATTACAGGCATGAATGAGCCAATGTGCCTGGCCGGTTTCTGTTTTTTTTCTTTTCATTTTAAATCTGTTTAATCAGAAGCAGGAGTTACCATACATAGATCAGAGTAATTAAAAAACTATTCTAAAATAATGTAGTGAGTTGTAGACTCTTTACAGGTATCCTGTCCCTATTAAAGCTTCCTTAGATGCATCCTTAATGTTTACTGGGCTAGTGGTTACCTGCCTCCACTCTTTCTTTTGAAAATGTAAGAGACCATTGCAGCTGGATAATGGCTTACGTTGTCTGCACTAATTGGGCTTGGCTTGTATCTCAGAGACTGAGGGCTTTAATATTTTTTCCAAAAGTTTAAAAGTGACCAGCAAATAATCACTTGAGCTTCATGTATAATAAATAATCAGAACTCACGAGGCATAGCTAAGGTTTTCTGGATGAGTAGTAAACAATGTTGGGAAAAAAAAAAAGAAAATACAGATGATTCATTTCAATCCAATATCACACCCCTGGAAGATGAAAGAAAGAATGAAAAATACCTGAAATTTTGTTGATAACAGAGGAGGCATCCTCAAACTATGACCCTTAGGCCACATCTTACCCACAGCCTGTTTCTGTAAATAAAGTTTAATAGTCACAGCCATTCCCATTTGTCATGTATAGTACAAGGCTGCTTTCCCACCACAGCAGCAGAATTGCGAGGTTAGGGTAGAGAGCATATGGTCTGCAATGCCAGCAGTATTTACTGTTGGCACCTTATTATAGATGAAATATGCTGACCCCTTGGTTAGAGCATTAGAAATAGCATATTATTGTTCAGAAGGTTTAGACATTTAAAAATATTTAAAGTAAATGAATGAAAATACTCTTAACTTTATTTCATGGCAAAACTTACTAATAGCTAACTTGCCCCACATAGATATAGCTGATGTCGGAGACCAACTGCTGTGGGAGCCTGTGTGCCCCTTTCCCCTCATATTTTCTGCTTAGTGAACAAAAGCCCAGCAGAAGAGAGATGAAACAGCAGCTGTAATGGTTAGTTTTGTTTGTACCTGGCTAGGCCACGGTACCCAGGTATTTGGTGAAACACCAGTCTGGATGTTTCCGGAAAGGTATTCTTTAGATAAGGATAACCTTTACATTGGTAGTAATAGGTTCAGAGCAAAGCAGATTACCCTTTCCAGTGGGGTGGGCCTCATCAATCAAATCCGTCGAAAGCCTTAAAAGAAAATAGCCTTAAAAGACAAAGAAAATAGAGCTCCCGGGAGGAAGAAGGAATTCTGCCAGGAGAGTGTCTTTGCATCACTTCTTCCCTGGGACCCCAGCCTGTGCCAGCTCTGCAATTTCGAACTTGCCATCCTCCACAGTTCTGTGAGCCAATTTTCTTTTTTTTTCTTTTTCTTTTTTGAGACAGAGTCTCACTCTGTCACCCACGCTGGAGTGCAGTAGCCCAATCTCTGCTCACTGCAACCTCCGCCGCCTGGGGTCAAGCAATTCTTGTGCCTCAGCCTCCTAAGTAGCTGGGATTACAGGTGTGTGCTACTACGCCTGGCTAATTTTTCTATTTTTCGTAGAGACGGGGTTTCACCATTTTGGCCAGGCTGGTCTTGAACTCCTGACCTCAGGTGATCCACCTGCCTCGGCTTCCCAAAGTGCTGGGATACAGACATGAGCCACTGCACCCCTCGGCCTGACCAGTTTCTTAAATCTCTCTCTCTCTCTCTCCATGTATGTGTGTGTGTATGTGTCTCTGTATGTGCACGTGTGTGTATGTATTTTATCATCTTATGGTTCTGTTTCTTTGGAGACCCAAATACGGCAGGCTTCATTTTAAGTTCAACTTCTTATTCTGAGATAATTGGAGATTTACAAGCAATTGTGAGAAATACTACAGGGCCCTCCAGTGTATCCTTTGCATAATTTCTTCCAATGGTAATGTTTTACAAAACCTCTGTCAGTCACTAGTATGTTCCCCATCTCTGTAATTTTGTCATTTCAAGAATGTTATATAAATGGACTGACACAGTATGTAGCCCGAGATTGATGGTTTTCATGCAGCATAACCACCTAGAGGGCGTCATCCAGGTTACTGTGTATATCAGCAGTTCCTTTTTCAAAATTGCTGAGTAGTGTTCCATGGTATGAATCAGCCATACTTTTTTTTAGCCACTTAGCTATTGAAGAAGATCTGTGTTGATTGTAGTTTTGGCTATTACTGATAAAGTTGCTATGAACATCTGCGTATTTCATATGCAGATGTTCATAGTGTATGAAATCCGCAAATGTTTTTGTGTGTTTACATAAATGTCCTTTTCTCATTTAAAAGCACCAGAGAGCAATTGCTGGTCACATGGTAGTCACCTGTCTAGTTTTATAAGAAAGTGTCAAACTGTCTTCCGTGACCTCACTAGTGTTTGCTGTCGTCACTGTTTTTGATTTTACCTGTTTTGATAGGTATGTGGTGGTATCTCATTAGCATCAGTCATTTGTGTCATTGGATAATGGTGTTGCACATCACTTCATGTGCTTATTTTCTGTCTGTATATCCTTTGTGGTGAAATGTCTGTTCACATACTTTGCCCATCTGATAACTGGATAGTTTGTGTTTTTTTTTTTTTTTTTTTTTTCTGATGAGGTTTTGTTTGTTTTGTTTTGTTCAGCTTTTTATTGAACATATTACATAAAAGATTGAGTCAAAAAGACCAAGGCCCATGTCATCATGGGAATCCTCAGATTCTCTTTTCTTTGTCCCCTCCTTTCTTCTGAGTGAGGACAGCAGGGTGGAGGGATAGGGTCTCCTGCTGGGGCATCGCTGCTTGCGGGGCATGTCCCCTAGGCTCTACGCAGCAGAGGGGGCTCCTGAGGCCGACATTGGCTAGGCCAGAAAGGTTCACCATTGACACCAGCTGCTTTAATGAGGGTTTTGATTCTCATTCTGTGACTGTCACCTCACTGTCCTGCAGGATGAGTGGATGCAGGTGAGCTTAGAGGTTGAGGCTGCGTTATGGGTGGGGGCTGGGGAAGTGGCTGCTGGGCGCCATCTTAGTCACTGGATAAAGAGAGGGCCACACCCCAACAGGTCCTGAGCTTCCTCTGAAGGACCAAATGCCTTAGCAGCAGCTGAGGAAAAGGTGCTGTTGAGTTTTGAGAGTTCCTTATATATTCTACATCCCAGTCTTTTGTTGAGTCAGCGGCTTGCAAATGTTCCCTCCTTGCCTGTGGGTTGTCTTTTTAGCCTCTTTCCGCAGAGCACAAGTTTTTAGTTTTGATTAGGTCCAATTTATGAGTTTTTCCTTTTACGGAAAGAAAAATGGCCATTCCAGATCTTCTGGCTATGGCTTGCGTGTCATCCTTTTAGTGTTACTGCCATCTTTTAGCCTTAGGATGTGGTCCAGGTCAAGTCGTGTTCTGCATTGTGGTAGCACAGTAAATCACAGATACGGTGGCCGTCTTGCTCCGAGGAGAAAGGAAGGCAGTGGGTTTGACATAAAGACAGTAGGTTTACTGTGGTTAGTCATCCATTGAGAAGGTTGTGTAACTTCTTAGACAACAGAAACTTTATGTAGCACCTGTATCTACAAAGAACCAGCATCAAATAGCAGAAAATTGAGTTGTTTTTGTCTATATGATGTTGGTGCAGAGATATATCTGTGTAATATATTTTCCGATCTTTTCCTTAACTGGATTCTCCTTCAGAGTTTGGAGAAGGTAAACTGAAAGGAGAGACTAGTGGACAGACTGTTCTGGAAATGCAGTCCTCCCAGACAGATACAGACCTGCAGCCGCTTCACCCAGGCTGGCGGTTGCAGGCATTTTCTCAGCTGCTTTCATCATTATCTCAACTCAGATTCTTAGGCTCAACCCTTGAAGTGAGCTCAATGGTTATTCTAATTCTTTACTTTATCCAGAGTATCTTTCAAGTGCTTATAAATACTTTGAAGATTAAAGCTCCCAGCTCCATGCCTCAGTTACATTGCTTTTCTTCTCAGTAAAAGGTAAGGGTTTGGATAATTTCTAAGTTCCTGTTCTTCTTTGGCATTTCGGAGATTCTGGCATTCACAGTGGAAAGTTATTGGTTTAATTGCCCCAGCCTCTGTGAATGAGAGTTCATTTGACTAGCTACCATTGTTTACAATTGACCAATATGTAGATCTCTTGCCAGGGTCTGAATAATCTCATGAAAAGTTGTCACAGATAGATTCATTCTGTATTCCATCTATCCTGGCTAAACTGGCTAAGCCCTGGGAGCGCCGGCATGGTGCACACCTGATAATGTGATGAAGCCCTGCCAGCAATTTCCACCTTGATTCTTTGTCCCTGCCTTCCAACATCCCTGTCTTCCTAAGCATGACTTCTCCAGAAACAGTCCTCAAACAGTTTCTTAGCAATAAAAGAAATGCATTCAACTTAGCTGGTGGATGAGTCTTATCTCTAGGGTCAGAATTCAGCCTTATGAGTAACCAGTTTTCCAAACTCAAATGCCCTATTTCTCCTACTTTGGTGTGCATGAGACTCACTGAGAGAGACTTAAAATGCAAAAACCAGGCTCTCACTTTGGAGGTTATGAATTATAGTAGTGACAACCCTCCCCCTCCACCACCAATCCATGGTTTTGCTTTCTGTGGTGTCAGTTACACACGGTCAGCTGTGGTCTGAAAATATCCAATGGAAAATTTCAGAAATAAACAATTCATAAGTTTTAAACTGCATGTGGTTCTGAGCAGTGTAATGAACCTTGAGTCATCTTACTAGATTCTCCCTGGAATGTGAATCCTCCCTTTGTCCATCGGACCCACGCTGTACGCCACCTCCCTGTTAGCCATTTAGTAGCTGATCAGATCAGTTGGGACAGTATCTCAGTGCTTGTGTTCAAGAAATCCTTATTTTACTTTTATTATATTGTTATGGCTAGCTATAACATCGTTTGAGAGAGTCTCACTCTGTCACCCAGGGTAGAGTGCAGTGGCATGATCTTGGCTCACTGCAACCTCCTCCTCCTTGGTTCAAGTGATTCTCCTGCCTAAGCCTCCCGAGTAGCTGGGATTACAGGTGTGTACCGCCACACCCGTCTAATTTTTGTGTCTTTAGTAGAGACAGGGTTTTGCCATGTTGGCCAGGCTGGTTTTGAACTCCTGACCTCAAATGATCCTTCCACCTCAGCTTCCCAAAATGCTGGGATGACAGGCATGAGCCACTGCTCCTGGCTTGCTATTAATAGCTATTTTATTTATTAGTTTTTTATTAATAGCTATTTTATTAATAACTATCTTATTATTAGCTATTATTATTAATCTCTTGTGCCTAATTTATAAATTGATTTTTATCAGAAGTGTGTATGTATGTATAGAAAAAAACGTATGTAGACTTTGGTATTATTCATGGTTTCAGGCATTCACTGGGGTTCTTGGAATGTTTTCTGGGCAGATAAGGAAGAACTAGTGTAAAAGGATTTAGATGGGGCTAAGATCTGTGTTTTGAAAAGGCACCTGAAGGCAATTGCATTTCCTGTGGTCTCAGCTCAGACTGTCCTTTTGAAAAAGCCTTAAAGAAACACCCAGAACATTTATCTATATCTTTGAATGTTTTTCTACTATGAAGGTAATATATATTCAATGTAGAAAATTTGGCAAATGGAAAAACACACACACACAGAACAGAGTAAACACTACCCATAAGCTACCAATAAGAACGTTTACCTCATCATTAATTTAATTTGGGGTGGAGGATAGCATGTGGTATTGATTTTATTTCTGTGACCATCCTCCACCTCTTCCTCTCTTCTCTCCCATTCTTTTATTCACCTTCTGTGTCTCCTCCCTCCCTTTCTCTTTTCTGTGTTTAAAATACGTAACTGTATACCCTCCAGTATAATAAATATTCTCATTTGTAGCCTTCTTCCATGTAATGTCCCTTAAATATTTTCTAATATTAGTATTTTTTCAGCAGCGTGCTTTTGAATGTCTGTCATGATATCAGCAGGCTGTAGGCTTAAGAATATTCTTAACTGAGGTTGATTGAATTCACAGATGTAGAACTCATGGATACAAAGGGCTGACTGTACCTAGAATTTGTGTCTTCATTGTCTGATGCGCCCCTCTTGGGTTTTTCAGCTTTGAAGGAGGAGAGTGTGTGTTCTTCCCATGCAGACTGGGTCTGCACCAGTCATTGGCTTGGAGTGAGGAGAGGTTGGCAGTAATGGAGGCATGGACAGCATGCGCTGTGTGGGGTGTCTGTTTTAAAAGAATTGCATGTGTAAAGCATGTTGATTTGCACATTCTTTATTTTTATTTTAATTTTTTTTGAGGAGTCTCACTCCGTTGCCGAGGCTGGAGTGCAGTAATGCGACCTTGGCTCACTGCAACCTCCACCTCCTAGGCTCAAGTGATTCTCCTGCCTCAGCCTCTCAAGTAGCTGGGATTACAGGCACATGCCTCCACACTCAGGTAATTTTTGTATTTGTAGTAGAAACGGAGTTTCACCATGTTGGCCAGGCTGGTTTCAAACTCCTGACCTCAAGTGATCTGCCTGCCTCGGCCTCCCAAAGTGCTGGGATTATGGGCATGAGCCACCATGCTGGCCCGTAAAATCTTAGTTGTACCAGCCTTGTACCACTATAGAACTGAAAGGCACATGCATGTTCCCCCGGGAGGCTGAGGTTGTTAGCTGAAACGTCATGATGCTTTGGGTCTAGGCTACCCCTTTCCCGCTTTATTAGCTTGAGCTTAACACTTTTTTCTTCTACAGCTGACTCCAGAGGACTTATGAAATGCTATCTTCTCAAGATCTAACTCTGTGTTGTAGGAAAAATAGGCTGTCTTTTGTCTTCTGCCTAACCATTCAAGAGCATTAACCCTTAAAATGACCATCTAATTTGGCTTTTAGTAAAAGGAGAAGGACCATTACTGGACTTCAAAGGGGTTGGATTGAAAACTTGTGGAGTCTGGGTTACTAAAAGATTTATTTAGGCAGAGCTTTGCCGGACAAATATTTTACAAGGAGGCCTCAGTGGACTTCCATGTCTTTTTTGTTCTTTCCTTCCCAATGATGTGAACTGCTGTAATTAAGAAGACAATAAGATCAGAAAGTCAAACAAATCGTTTTATCTTTTGTTTCGGTTTTTCTTCCTATGGACCAGTGGTCTTATAGTTCTTTTTAATGTTAAGTATTGCATCTTGACTTTTAAACGTTGGCTTTATTTCGTGAAATCAGGGTAAGCATAAACTTGCCTAGGCTTTTAAGCAAATATAGAACTAGTTTTCTTCCCAAGTAATTGTTGGCTTTTTAAAAAGAAAATCTTTCTTAGTCATCTTTAGTCAGGTCTGCACGTTTTGAAGTAAAAGACATGCAATACATTTAATATGTTAATAATCATACCTGATTCTGCTTATAATGTTTCTGATCCTGAGCACTCTGGGCAAGAACTTTATCTCATGGACTTTGAGATTTTTGTTTGTGTGCAGGATGCTTCCTTTTTGTGAAAAACAGAACAAAGACAGGAAAATTTGTCCAAATTATTGAGATTGCATATTGCTCAAGGACTTTTGAAAAGGAAACTCCATTTTTGTTTTGTTTTTATCTGGGGAGTACTCCATAAATCCCACCTAGGGCTCTTCAGTTTCGGCTCCTTAATTGCAGCCATAGGATTGTGGATGAGGGAGATCCCGGCTAAATCAGCCTCTTTACATGCTTCGGTTCTATCCTTTAATGCTTAAAGTGGCTCAGTAAGTTTGGGCTCAGAGACTTGCATTTTATTTCTGAATTTTCCTTAGACTGGCGAATTAATGTTAACTTACCTAACTTCTTTGGTGATCATCTGCCTCAAGTGTAAAATGGGAATTGGCTGAAGGATTAAATGATACTCAAAAATGTTTGGAACTGAGGGGACTCATAGCCAAGCAAAATGTTCCTTGTCCTGGAGCTATAGAATGTAGTGGGAGATTTCAGCATCTGTGCCAATCTCTTGGGCACACCAGTATGATTTTCTAGGGCTTTCGTTACAGCCTGGAGGAGCTCTCGACTGGGGAGCGTTAAGCATCCTTTGGGGGTGATGGGGGAGGGAAGAATACTACAGGACTGGTGGCGCCATTTTACTACTTTATGTACTTGCTTTCCTTCCCCACTGACTGGACATTTTGGTGTTTATTATTTATTATCATTTGTTATTTGTTTTTTTTTTTTTTTTTTTTTTTTTTTTTTGAGACAGAGTCTCGCTCTGTCGCCCAGGCTGGAGTGCAGTGGCCGGATCTCAGCTCACTGCAAGCTCCGCCTCCCGGGTTTACGCCATTCTCCTGCCTCAGCCTCCCAAGTAGCTGGGACTACAGGCGCCCGCCACCTGGCCCAGCTAGTTTTTTGTATTTTTTAGTAGAGATGGGGTTTCACCGTGTTAGCCAGGATGGTCTCGATCTCCTGACCTCGTGATCCACCCGTCTCGGCCTCCCGAAGTGCTGGGATTACAGGCTTGAGCCACCGAGCCCGGCCCATTTGTTATTTGTTTAATTAATTTTTTTTTTTTTTTTTTTTTTGAAATGGAGTCTCGCTCTGTCACCCAGGCTGGAGTGCAGTGGCGCGATCTCGGCTCACTGCAAGCTCCACCTCCTGGTTCACGCCATTCTCCTGCCTCAGCCTCTGGAGTAGCTGGGACTATAGGCCTCTGCCACCACGCCCGGCTAATTTTTTGTATTTTTAGTAGAGACGGGGTTTCACCGTGTTAGCCAGGATGGTCTCGATCTCCTGACCTCGTGATCCGCCTGCCTCAGCATCCCAAAGTGCTGGGATTACAGGCGTGAGCCACCGCACCTGGCCTATTTTTTTTAGAGATAGAGTTTTACTCCCACCCAGGCTGGAGTGAAGTGGTGCGATCATAGCTCACTATAGCCTCCACTTCTAGGTCCCAGCAATCCTCCCACCTCAGCCTCCTCAGTAACTGGGACTACAGGTGGGTGCCGCCAAGCCTGGCTAATGTTTTACATTTTTTTGTAGAGATGGGGTCTCACTATGTTGCTCAGGCTGGTCCTGAACTCCTGGCTGCAACTGATTCTCCTGGATTGGCCTCCCAAAAAACTGGGATTGTACGCACAAGTCACCATACCTGGCTTCATTATTTATTTTTAATTTTTTGTTTGTTGTATGAGCTTGGGACTTTGGGAATAAATAAATTTCTCTAAATTTTCCTTGTATTTTCACTGAGCAACTCCAATACATAATTGTTGATTTATGGCTAATATTGAGCTAATATTATTTTCCTTTGAGGCTGCCTCATTTCTCTGAACACTGATTTATATAATACTTTCTGAGACACTTCAGTTTGGTGTGGGTTACAATACACAGAATGCAAACTGGAAGTAATTTAGAGTGAGCTACCGTAGAGTTGATTTTATTGCCACAGAGGGTCTTGAGTGCAAGCCAAACTTAGAACTCTAAGCAGACCTCTGCATCGCAGCTGGTGATGGGGCTTGTTAGGACTGAACTTGGGCATAGAACTGCAAGAGCAGTTCCCTAGAATAGCTTGAAATGAATCATCTAAAATGCATAGGGGAAAGTGGTCATAATATAGGTATGTACTAGCCACTGGCTTCCAGAAGGAAGCAGCTGTTATGGTGGCAAGTAAATGATATTTGGAATTAGACCAGAGTTCTTTTCCTAAGTTCAAGACCTTGGCTAGTCCATTCTCCTTTAAATAAAAATTAATATTTGTAAGATTGGGATGAGAAAGCCTGTGGGATCATTGTGTGATTCCCAGGACAAACTGCATTTGAAAAACATTCCAAAAAAACCCTCAAGCACTTGTAACATAGATGTGATTTGCTGATCCTGCCCACATGGGCTTTTGGAGATTTTTTTCATCATTGTTTTATGTGAGTTTACTTGGGCACAGTTGAGTGTCAACTCATGTTAATTACTTCTGAGGCTTCTGGTTTGACCTCAAAGAAACCTAGAAAGGTCTAGAAAAAGTGGGGGGAAAGGAAAAATGCAACCTGTAACTTTGCAGGCCGTTGCAGGGATGACTCCCTAAGGATCAAGACTAAATAAACTGTTTTCTTGATTGGCTCAGCTTACTTTCTTAACCCCTGTCACTTTCCATGCTTGGTTTCAACCATCCTGAGCTCTCTCTTCTCGAACTTGCTGAGCTACCATGCCGTCAGTCCTTGGCACAGGCTATTGTTTTCTGAGCCATACGCCTTTCTCCCCATATTTTAATGGCTCCTAACTTTCAGCTGTGTTATCACATCCATTTATAGTTATTTTTAACCACCCAAGGCTAATTAGGTGTTCAACCCCTGTGTTCCCATAACACCATGAACTTGTCCCTGACAGTCAACTCTGTTTTATTATTCCTCATTTATTTGTCCATCTGGCCTACCAGGCAGTGCAGTCCCAGAGGGCAGGGAATGTGCCCTGCTTGCTGTCATATTTCCAGCATCTAGTATAGCCCTTAGTTACATGGAATAATTTTTAGGAATATGAGTGAATGATGTGTGAGAGTTCCCTTGTCACTCAAACACAATGTGTTTTGGCATTCTATTTAAAGTTTCTGGGCTGCCTAGAACCGACTAAACATAACATTTTTGTTTTGACAGTAGACTGTTCACTAAAAAAAACGGCAGAGGAAGACTTTTCAAGTTCAGTTTATCATTTGGTGATCCGGTTTCTTTTATAGTGTGTTGCTATGAAAATACTCCAGTGGCTTATAAACTTGAGGTATCTTAAAGATGACCGGGCCCTGTGTCTGTAAATGCTCATCCTTCACCCATTCATCACATCCCAAATGAAAAACTTTTCAGAGATTGCCTTTCCATGCCTAACTTTTGTTGTGACTGAGCTTAGAGTAAAAGTTTTTGCAACTGAATGTGGCTTCTGGGGAGGAAATAGGGGCAGTTTTATTGTTGTTCCAGAAATTAGTCTGATGTCAGACCCCTTGAAATATGAGATAGGAGAAGAATCTGGTTTCCTCTAATGATATGTTCTGTGCTTGTGGCTTAGTAAGAGGTGCATTGATGGAAAAACATTAAGTAGGAATACAAAAGGTAACACAATGAGAGAGGTGTGTTGGTCAGCATTAAGAGATTCTTGGGGCCGGGTGTGGTGGCTCACGCCTGTAATCCCAGTGCTTTGGGAGGCCGAGGCGGGTGGATCACGAGGTCAGGAGATTGAGACCATCCTGGCTAACACAGTGAAACCCCGCCTCTACTGAAAATACAAAAACAAAATTAGCCGGGCGTGGTGGCGGGCGCCTGTAGTCCTAGCTACTCAGGAAGCTGAGGCTGGAGAATGGCGTGAACCCATGAGGCAGAGCTTGCAGTGAGCCGAGATTGTGCCACTGCACTCCAGCCTGGGGACAGAGGGAGACTCCATCTTAAAAAAAAAAAGATTCTTGGGCCAGGCGTGGTGTCTCATGCTTGTAATCCCAGCACTTTTGGAGACTGAGGTGGTAGGATTGCTTAAGCCCAGGAGTTTGAGACCAGGCAACATGGTGAAACCCTCTCTCTACAAAAAATACAGTAAGTTAGCTGGGTGTGGTGGTGAGTGCCTGTAGACCCAGCTGTTTGGGAAGCCAAGGTGGGAGGATCACTTGAGACCAGGAGGTTGAGGCTGTAGTGAGCCGTGATCATGTCACTGCATGCCAGCCTGGGTGACACTTCAGTTTGGTGTGGGTCACAATATACAGAATGCAAACTGGAAGTAATTCAGAGTTGATTTTGAGGCAAAAAAAAAAAAAGTTATGATTGACTGGGCGTGGTGGCTTACGCCTGTAATCCCAACACTTTGGGAGGACAAGGTGGGCAGATCACCTGAGGGTAGAAGTTCAAGACCAGCCTGGCTAATAGGAGGCGAAATCCCATCTCTACTAAAAATATTAAAATTAGCTGGGTGTGGTGGCAGGCATCTATAATCCCAGCTGCGTGGGAGGCTGAGGCGGGAGAATCAGTTGAACCCAGGAAGCAGAGGTTGCAGCAGTGAGCAGAGGTTGCAGTGAGCCGTGATTGCACCACTGCACTCCAGCCTGAGTGACAGAGGGAAACTCAGTTTCAAAAAAAAAAAAAAACAAAAAAACAAAAAAACATTAACAGCAGGAATAAGGGGAAGGTCAGGAAGGATTCATGGCCAAAAAAATTACACTTGGTATCACAGAGTGTCTCTGTGAACTTGTTTCAGAGATACCTACTCAGTGAAATGATTGTGATGTTTGGTATGGATGAAAAGAAATATTTTGATGTAGTGTCTCCAAGGTAGGTGAAATTTTTTCTGAAATTTAAGAAGTGTTGATTTCACTCATTCATTCATTTATCTGATTCATTTAATAAATATTTATTGAGTGCCAGTTATGCTAGACATGGTTCCAGGGGCTAGAGATAGAACAGAGAACCAGAGACCAAGTATTTATAACATGTTTCATTTCCTGTGATAATTTATATTATCTGACTGAATTTTATCCTAAACAAATAACTTTGTGTAACCTCTTGTATGACAAGAAGTGAAGGAAATGAATGCAATGCAACATTATCCATAGTTTCTGTTACTGAAGTTAATTTTTAAACATTTACTTTTTATCTGTGTATAAGTCATGATTTTTCAACCTGTCACCACCCTTGGTGACACTGTTTCTTTAATGTGTTGTATGAAACATACTAATACCTCATTCTGTCCAAAAAAGGGGGAGGAATGAAATCAAATTGGTAAATAGGACCCAAGTACGTTAGACACTCCTTTTTCTGTAGCTGTGAGGAAAGCACCCTCTTGTGGTTGTCTGTGGTTCTCCTGCAAATATTTCTTAAACACCTACTTCCTTAAATAAAAATTAGGTAGTAAGTAATTCATGAATACATATGGGGTACAGAAGTTAAATCACATTTTAAATAGCGTTTTTGAGATATAAGTAATGTGTCATACAATTTATTAATATAACGTGTACAGTTCAGTATCTTTAATAGATATACAGTGTGTGCGAATATCAGTATAATCTAATTTTAGAATGTTTCTGCCCTCTCCAAAAGGAATCCTATATCCATGAGCAGTCATTTCCTTCTCTGCCCTCCACCGCCACCCTCTCAAGCCCTAGGTAGCCACAAATCTCTTACCGATTTGTCTGTTCTGGACATTTCATCTAAAGGGCATTGTAAAGTACGTGGTCTTTTGTGATATGCTACTCCACCTTACCTTGTTTCAGCATTCATCCATATTGTAGCATGCATCAGTGCTTCATTGCTTTTTCCCAAATACTATTCCGTGATCTGACTATACCACATGTTTTTTATCCAGTCATCAGTTGATAGGCATCTGGGTTGTTTCCACTTTTTGACCTCTTGTGAATAATACTGCTATGAATATCCGTGTACTACTTTCTGTGTGGACATATGTTTTCACTTCTCTTGTATACATACCTAGAGTGGAGTTGCTCCTAGGAATGTGGTAACTCCATGTTTAACTTTTTGAAGAACTCTCAGACTGTTTTCCAAAGTGGGTGCACCATTTTGCATTCCTACCAGCAATGATGAAGGTTCCAGTTTCTCTGTGTGCTCATTACTCCTTGTTATTGCACTTTTTTTTTTTTTTTTTGGACTGAGTCTCACTCTGTTGCCCAGGGTGGAGTGCAATGGCACGATCTCAGCTCACTGCACCCTCCACCTCCCAGGTTCAAGTGATTCTCCTGCCTCAGCCTCCTGAGTAGCTGGGATTACAGGTGCCAGCCAGCATGCCCAGCTAATTTTTGTATGTTTAGTAGAGATGGGTTTCACTGTGTTGGTCAGGCTGGTCTCGAACTCCTGACCTCAGGTGGTCCATCCGCCTCGGCCTCCCAAAGTGCTGGGATTACAGGCGAGGTCCACCACACCGGCCTGCACTTTTTAAAAATTATTATTATTATTATTTTTGGTACAGGCTGGGTGTGGTGGCTCACACCTGTAATCTCAGCACTTTGAGAGGCCGAGGTGGGCCGATTGCTTGAGCCCTGGATTCTAAGACCAGCCTGGGCAACATGGCAAAATGCCATTACTACTGAAAATACAAAAAAAAATTAGCTGGGCGCAGTGATGCACGCCTGAAGTCCCAGCCACTGGGGAATTCTTATAGTGTTAGGATTACAGGCATGAGCCGCTGTGCCTCACCTTATTTGCCTTTTTGATTGTAGTCATCCTAGTGGGTGTAAAGCGGTGTCTTATTGTGGTTTTGATTTGCACTTCCCTGTTGTGTAATGATGCTGAGCACGTGCTCCTGAGCTCATCGGTCCCTTGGGTATCTTCTTTAAAGAAATGTCTATTAAGATATTTGCCCTATTCTTTCTTTTTGTTGTTGAATTGTAAGAGTTTATTTTTTTAATACATTCTGCACACTGGATGCTTATTAGATATGTGATTTGTAAATGTTTCCCACATTCTGCAGTTGCCTTTTCACTTTCTTGATGGTATTGTTTGCAACACAAAAGTTTTTCATTTTGATGTCATCCAACTTTTCTGTTTTTTTTTTTTTGTTGTTGTTTGTTTTGTTTTGTTTTTAAAGGTGCTAGTCTTTTGGGATTATATCTAAGAAACCATTGCTTAACTCGAGGTCATGAGATTAATTTTTCCCTTTTTTTTCCCAAGAGTTTAATAGTTTAGCTCTTACATTTAGGCTTCTGATCCATGAAATCACTTTTCACAGATGGCCCAGTAATAATAGTGTCTGGCTCAAAGGTTGTGAGGACGTAATAAGAAAACACTTATATTGCAAACATATTAAAAGCTCAGTAGATGTTAATTGTTGTGGTTGTTATACCTGAAAATAAATCAACTTGACTAAACAGAGTCCTTCAACATATTACGATTATACCCTAAGCTACAGTGTTGAAAAATGAACCTTTCATCTAACTTTTTTTTTTTTTTTTGCTTAAGATATCCATATACTTAAAAAAATAGTTTTTATTCTCCTTTGATCCAAAAGGGCTAGGAAAAATAACTCAGTAGTTACTTTCTGTTTTAGTTTCTTATTTGCTGCTGTAACACCTTTTCAGAAAGTTAGTGCCTTAACCACACATGCACTTATTATCTTACAGTTCTGACGGGTGACGCTGGGCTAAAACCAGGTTGTCATAGGTCTGTATTCACCTCCTAAGGCTTTATGGGAACATCCGTTTCCTTGACTTTTTCAACCTAAGGACACTCCTTTCCTCCATCTTCAAAGCCTGGAACAACGTTGTATCCTTCTGTGCCATTCGTCTACAGTCTTATCTTTTACAGACCCTTATGATTATATTGGGTTCACCTAGATAATCCTATTTTAAGGTCACCATAATTAGTGACCTTAATTCCCCTTTGTCATGTGACATAGTTACAGGTTCCGGGAATTACGATGGGGATATCTTTGGGGGCGATTATTCTGCCTATTATGCTTCCTAATGATAATTTCTGCAATCTGTGATTGACAAATGTTTCCCTTTGATAATTACGGGCTCTAGACTTGGGGCATTAGATAAATGGACATGAAATGCATGCCATGCCCCAGAATATATGGGAAAGTGAAATCTACCAATCTGCCCAGGAGACCCCTCTCTTTACCAGCGATTCTGTTTTTACAGAACAATCTTGGGTTTATAGTGACGGGGTTCTCCAGTCAGATGGTTCAGCCTCCCACTGACTGTGACTTTAGGAAAGGTACCTGCACTCTCTGTGTTTGTGCAGTTTCAGAGAGTCAGGGTGATGGAGATTAATGAGAGAATCAGTAGAAACCTTTAGCAAATCTCTTCCGTGGTAGCTGTTATTATTATAGATGTTGCCATTATTGGCCAGAAGCTATTTAGGATCTTGTAATGGCTTCTGAATCATGAGATGAAAACTGAATTATCTATAATATGAGTTTAATGTCAAGTCAATTTCATTATGTCTTTGGTCTTTGAAAGGTGGCAGTTGCTATATAATTTGTATAATAATTTTTTAAATGAACCTACTTCTGGGAAACAAACCACTACTGTATTTAGTTTTAAAAAACCTATTCCATGCCGCATACCACTATGCACATGTTTACTTAGGTAACAAACCTGCACATCCTGCACATATACTCTGGAACTTAAAAAAAATCTACTCCATTTCCTGATCATGGTAGACAGGCAGTTGTGAAGATGAAACAGTCAAATGTTCAGATGATGAAATGGAGCCCTTAGCAACTACTGCCTGTCACATGTAAGTATAATCAATGAATGCTGTCAGATATCTTGTATTGTGTCAATATCTGTTTTGGAGGTCTCTGTGTGCAGGTACTATTCTGTTTTCCATCCAAACTTTTAACTTTTAAATTTTATTCTATTTTATTTTTTTTGAGACGGAATCTCAATCTGTTGCCCAGGCTGGAGTGCAGTGGCACGATTTTGGCTCTCTGCAGCCTCCGCCTCCCAGGTTGCAGCAATTCTCCTGCCTCAGTCTCCCGAGTAGCTGGAATTACAGACATGAGCCACCACTGCTGGCTAAGTTTTATATTTTTAGTAGGGATGGGGTTTCACCATGTTGGCCAGACTGGTTTCGAATGCCTGACCTCAGGCGATCTGCCTGCCTCGGCCTCCCAACGTGCTGGGATTACAGGCATGAGCCAGTGTGCCCAGCCCATCCAAACTTTTTAAAAATAAAATAGGGAAAATGGTGAAACATAAAGTAGAAAAATCACCTTTAGTCATGGCCGTTACATAGTATACAATAAGCAGTGCAAATCCCTTCTTCTGTCCTGTGTGGGCTAGATTCTTTTCCTCTCTCATCAGCCCCCTTCTGTGAACCACGGTTGATAATGTGGTGGCCGTCTTTTCTTAATTTTTCTACGTTTTTTACAATCAAGTCTGCAAATGAGCATAAACTGTACAAGGGGCTTATTCATCTGTTGGATCAAAGTAATGATTTATTTTTAATGTTAAAATCTTTTTTCAAAAATGGATTATTCACTCAAAGAGGAAACTTTGAGTCAGCTGTTAACCCTTTCTGACCCTGTGGAATCTTGAGTTTGAGGACTGAGACTTTCTGTGAATACATATTCAAGTTAGCTCTCCAAGGCTCTTCTCTCAATAGTTTTCCACCTCGTCGTTAGTCATTGGAATCTCCTTAGTACTGTGGTTATAGAACTTTTGCTTTAAATCATCTTCAGTGCTTTTGTAAGTATTTAGGCCAACTTGGTAATTTTAGAGTTAAGCATTGACTTAAATTAATCATTGTATCTTAAGATGACAGTATTGGCTGGGCATGGTGGCTCACTCCTGTAATCCCAGCACTTTGGGAGTTTGAGACCAGCCTGGGCAACATGGCAAAACACCGTCACTACAAAAGTACAAAAATTAGCCAGGGCTAGTGGTGCATACTTGTAGTCCCCAGCTACTCAGAAGGCTGAGGTGGGAGGATCACCTGAGCTCACGATGTCCAGGCTGCAGTGAGCCATCATTGTACCAGTGCACTCCAGCCTGGGCCACAGAGTGAGATGATGTCCCCCCCGCCTCGCCTCCCCCCCAAAAAAAAAATTGACAGCATGGTCTCAAATCTCAGGACCACCCCGTTTTCAAGTTTGTCAAATGTGCTAGGAAAGTAAGGACCGTGTTACAAGTGTCATTTTTTTTTTTTTTTTTTTTTTTTTTAGTGCTGTTATTTGTATGATAATAAATGTTCCCATCACATGTAATCGATAGCAGGAACTAACTGGTAAGAAAAAGGTTAGAGTTACTCGCTACTGCTTTTGCTTAACAACATACTTGTCACTTTCCAAAGATTGATCTTTTATGGAGATCTTAAGGAATCAAGATCTTTCTCTCCATGGTGTGAATAAAATTCATTAGACTATTAGACTGTGACTTTAAAAGAAGCCTTGTGTTCCCACGGGAGAACTTTTCATCCAAGTAGACCTATAAATCTTTAGGTGAGTTTTTCTGGGAAGGGGCAGAGGCTATCAAATTAGGAGGTAAATCTATCAAGCGATCGTGCAATTCTTGGTCTTAGAAAGTTCTGAGATTCAACTTTATCTTTCTAAAGTTTACTTTTAAATCATCTCATAGTTCCTTATGCAAGAACCCACAGGCAAAGAAAACTGCATTGCTGGGTTGGAGATGAAGGATTTTTGTAAAAATGTTGAGTGCTTCAGTGTATGGCATCTGATATAGTCCCCTCCTGGCTCTTCTTACCTTGGGCTGAGTCCTTCCAGAAGCAAATTGGGGACCTGCTTGTGTTCTCTTGAGACCAGAATATTCCATTTGTGCACATTTACATGGAGAAGAGGACCACTCACATTAATACTGCCAGAGCCCCGGGTGTGATGGAAGAGGTCATATTGGCAGTAATGTGTACTGAAGCATAAACTTAATAGTAAAGAAAAAAAATGAGTGAGGCTAAGTGGTTATTCCTATGGAATTCTAGAGCATGACTAAGCAAAGTACAACTTTTGGAAAGTCAAAAAATTTTCATTTTGTGGGTTGATACAGGGTTTCTTTATGCACTGGTGACATTTTGGGCTGGACAGTTCATTGTCTGGGGTTTGGGAGCAGGCAGCTGTTCTGTGTGTTGTAGGTTATTTAGCAGTATCCCTGGTCTTGACCCCCAGATGACACTAGCACCTTCCTAATTGTGATAACCGTTACTATCTCTGGACATTGCCAGATGTCCTCTGGGGGGCATAACTGTCCCTGGTTGAGGACCTCTGGAGTATATTGGAATCTTTGGAAAATTATTAATAGGAACTTGATCTGAGATGAGAGTTGTCTTTTTAAAAGTCATTAAAAGTGAAGACATATTTTGACTGGCTTCAATTATCTTAGTATTTTTCTGTTTGGCAAATATTAAGAAGTTGGGCAGAAATCTAGAGTCATAAAGCCAGGTAGATCCAAGTTTAAATTCTGGCTCTTTGACCCGAGTGGTCCTGGCACGTTGCTTAACTGCTATGTTTCCTCAGCTGTGCAATTGAAACCGTAGTCTCCATCTTCTGGGTGTGGAGTGAGGACACAGATTGCATATGTAAAGGGCCCTATATGGGGTTTGGAATGTGCTGGATATTCAACAAATGTTATCTTCCCTTTGATCCCTCCCTACATTTCTCAAAAGAGTTTTCTTTTCTTTTCTTTGCTTTTTTTGAGACAAAGTTTACTCTTGTTGCCCAAGTTGGAATGCAATGGTACGATCTTGGCCCACTGCAACCTCTGCCTCCTGGGTTCAAGCGATTCTCCTGCCTCAGCCTCCCAAGTAGCTGGGATTACAGGCACCCGCCACCATGCCAAGCTAATTTTTGTATTTTTAGAAGAGACAGGATTTCACCATGTTGGCCAGGCTGGTCTCGAACTCCTGACCTCAGGTGATCTGCCAGCCTTGGCCTCCCAAAGTGCTGGGATTACAGGCGTGAGTCACCACGCCTGGCCGAACTTTTCTTTTTAAATTAATATTTTATTCATTAAGTTAGTGCTGTAAACTACGTATCACATGGCTGTTGTGGGGCCTTAAAGAATGCAGTATCTAAAATGGCCTAATATGATGTACGTGCTCATTAAGTATTTGATGTCTGAATAAATGATGCCCAACATATAAATTATTATGCATATGTATTTAATCATGATTTACCACACTCTCTAATAGCACCATAGTACTGTTAGGATTGTTGATTGTTTATTGCATGCCGGTTTTCTTGCTAAATTTTTTATATATTATTTAATTTAATCTTTCACAGAAAATGTATGTGATGGGAACTATGATAATTCCGTTTACAAATTGTTTACACGGAGGTCCAGAAATTACACAGCACTGCAGTCAAATAGGTGGGATTTAAAACCAGCTGTGTACATTTGTTTTTCATCTTGTAGGAGACTGAACATATTTTTCTTTTCCCTTTTCTTTCTCTTTTCTTTTCTTTTCTCTTTTCTTTTTCTTTCTTTCCTTTTTTTAGATAAAACTCTCACTGTGTTGCCCAGGCTGGTGTGCAGTGGCACCACAGTCACGGCTTCCTGCAGCCTCAACCTCCCAGGCTCAAGTGATCCTCCCACCTTGGCCTCCCAAAGTGCTGGAATTATAGGTATAAGCAACCGCACTTGGCCATGAGCATAGTTTTCAAGTCCATTTGGTATTTATGCCAAATATAGCCCCTTTATTTTAGTAAAATGGTGATAATGAACCTGATGTTTATTTGACAGTACTTACTTTTTTTTCTTGGCACGTAGTATTTTTTTTGTTCCAGTCATTATTCTAAGTACGTCACAAATGGTGACTAATTTAACCCTCACAACAACCACCTGATTTGTTTAGGCACTGTTAGGGTCTCAGTTTTATGGATGAAAAAACTGAAGCTCAGAGAGGCTAAGGAACTTCTCTAAGGTCACACAGCTAGTGAGCACATTATCGGTATGTTTGCTTCTCAGAAGCTGAATATTTCCCTTAATAAATATAATTTCAGAATCCAGAAAGTCTTTGAGTTGTCACCGTTTGCGTTTTGTTCATACATTCTTTATTCATGCACATGCTCGCTTACCCTACAGTCCATCTACCCACAGCCTTGGTGGAGTATCTACTATGTTCCAGATGCTGTGCTAGGCCCCGATGCCCTTCAGGAACTCTAGCAAGATGAAAGCAAGGAGAGGGTAGAAGAAGATTCCTTGTTGGAACCTGTAGTATAATAGAAATAGGGAGCACTGTTCAGCGCAGGCATAACCAGGGTATGAATGAAGCAGCCAGCGATGGATAGAAACAAAAGTGGCTGAGATGCAGAAAAGTCTGATGAAAGAGATCGAATGACTCTTTGTTCATGAATCACACAAATGTCTTTCAGCTGCTCCAGGCTGGAGGCCTGTGGAGTCATGTTTTACATTAAATTCGTGGTTATTCTGTGTGTGTATTGCGGGGGGAGTGCCATTTTTTGTTGCTGTCATGAATTCTTTTTCACTAGGATGCCTGAAAGCTGGCATTAATTATTGTAGTGGTATGTCTGCCCAGAGATTTCCTGCAGCTGCCTGGAAAACCAAATATTTGAGAGAGCCAGAAAATCACCCCAGATGTGTTCTATTACCATTTAGAAATCAGCCTGTACAAAACTGATGTCCAATTTATAATTTAATGTATTTGACAAGATCTCTTTTTATTATGTGTTTAAATAAGGGTTATCATTTTTTAAAATTGTGTTTCCTGGGACTCAGAGACTATGAAAAATTTTTGGAAATATATCTTCCATTCTCTCACCTAATCACTTTTTTTGGACATTAATGTTTGTGTGGCCTTTTTTTTTTTTTTTTTTTTTAATGAGAGTAGGATTTAATTAATGTAAGATAAAACATTCAGAATCTATATATATAAAAAAAGAAACCCAACTGTCTGCCAGTAGTGTTTCATGCAGCAAGTAGTAAAGAATGCTACATTGATTTTTAAAATACTTTCTGCACCACCTATATAGAAGACAGGAGAATGAGCTCTTTCAAGAGGAGGGGCAAAAATTGCAAACTAAATAGGAAGGGCAACAAAAAAGTCTTATAGTTACTTATTTAACTAGATTTGGGGCACACTAAGTAAGTACGGGATTTATGACAAAAATTTTTGTTTAATGTTTTTGTTTTGCAAATAATTTAAGTTCATCAAAGAATAATTAGAAAACTTTTTTTGTTTTTTAAAGACAGGGTCTCACTCTGTGACTGAGGCTGAAGTGCAGTGACGTGATCATGGCTCACTGCAGCCTCAACTTCCCAGGTTCAGGTGATCCTCCCACTTCAGCCATTAGGTAGCTGGGACTACAGGCATGCGCCATCATGCCCGCCTAATTTTTTATATTTTCGGTAGAGACATAGTGTTGCTGTGTTTCCCAGGCTGGTCTTGAACTCCTGCCCAAGGTGAGTTAGTGTATCTTAGAACCCCTTGCTAGGCACAGAGCATATGCCCAGTACCAACTGACTCTTTGGTTGAATTTCTTGTTTTCCTCTTACTTAAAAATCACTTGTGATCTCTATGTTCCATGTACTCGTTTATCACCAAATGGGAAAACATTTTGTGTATGCTGTTTCTCTTAGGCAAGCAGATGTGAAATGTCAGGGTTAAGAATGGGTGCACAGTATATCCATAAACTATGTGAACAAAAGCTTGGTAGACTCTGAGTTTTTAGGAGACACAAGCTAATGGGATTATGAGGAACGTATGCAAGCATTTATTATGAATTCTTTTCCACCAAAACTTGGACATTCAGAATAAGGAGGATTTTGCCCCAGGAAGATTTTGAATATATAACAAAGATGGGCTTCAGAAACTCATTATCCAAGAGGGATACAGGACACAATTTTTCCTCATTTCAAATACATTTTCAATAAATTCATGGGCAAAAAACATCACAGGGAGATGGTAGAGACAACAGTGGTATTAAGACAAATATCTTCCATGCCTTTGACAGTAACATTAAAGATGATAACTACCTTTTCACCCTGCTCAGGATTTCTTTGCTTGTGTAAAACAGAATTTTGATTTAGCTGGAATTATATGTCAGATATAAAAATTCATAACAAGGAAAAGTTTCACCCAATGTTAGAAGAAAATCTATTGTTAGCAATTATTATTATTATTATTATTATTATTATTATTATTATTATTTTTAACTAGCTAGAGGATCTGGGGCTATGAAAACAAATGCCCATGTGCCACTGAGTTACTGGGATGGTTAGCATTATGGGAATCTATAGTGTGTAATTTCTGTAATAAACCTATTTATCCTTTGGAATTTTTTCTCTTCCTGTGAATTCTCCTTCATATCGTTCCCAGGAAGAAATTATTCTAATTTGTACCTTGTTCAGCAACCACAAGTAATTTGTATTAAAAGGAAAACATAATGAGATATGAAAATGTTAATCTTTATATCAAATTTTAAAAAGTCATTAAAATGAAAGACTGAAGTATAATTAAGGCATAAACACCCGAATCAAGGCAGTCTGAGACCCAAGCAAAGCAAATTAGAGTACAGTTACATTTTCCTTCTGAATTCACCATGTTCTCCAGAAGGTAGGCTTGTGAACTTCTAGATCATAAACAAGGAGACTGTAACTTAGAATTCCAAGGTCTATATATTAGCATCATAGCCAGACAATCAGAGGGATATGGATAGACCTTATGCCAGTATATTCTGAGTTTACCTACTAGTGATCCCACTCCTACTCTTTTTTCTTTTCTTTTCTTTTTTTCGAGACAGTGTCTTGCTCTGTTGCCCAGACTGGAGTACAGTGGCACCATCATGGCTCACTGCAACCTCCACCTCCCAGGCTCAAGTGATCTTTCTGCCTCAGCCACCTGGGTAGCTGGGACTACAGGCATGCACTACCATGCCTGACTAATTTTTAAATTTTTTATAGAGATGAGGTTTCACCATGTTGCCTGGGCTGGTCTTGAACTTCTGGGCTCAAGCGATCCTCCTGGCTCAGCTTCCCAAAGAGCTTGGATTACAGGCATGAGCCATGGTGCCCAACCCCTTACTCTTAAGGTTGTTAATCTTTTGGGGGTGTTGGCTGTTGTTTTAATATATTACTCCTTCTTCATAGTGATTCAGGGTTGGTGAGAACTTGAGAGCTCTTTTTCTACTCTGTCAGGTACTTTTATGAATACTTTACACATATGATTTCATTTATTTCTTACAACAGTCCTGCCAAGCAGGCAGAGTTTTTTCCCCATTTACCAGATAAGGAAAGTAGTCCCTGGTAGAGCAAAGAGGAGGCTGGTGTGAGTTGGAGTCTGTATCTTCACCCAGTTCTGCAGACCTCATGACCTCTGTGCCTCTTGGTAATTTTCATCTGATAGTCTTTTAATTCCTGTCTCCTCCCATTGCTTCCTCTTCTTAAATTCACATGCTATTAATTGCTTTCTGTGCATCTTTTCTGCCATTTGTAAATGCAAGAAATTCTCATCAGCCTGTGCAGTAATCAGGAACTGGGTCATAAAACCAGGTCCTTGGAAACGTGTCTTATCCCAAACTTAGACTCATTTACCTGTAATACTGCCCTCAGTGAGCCTGAAGTTTGTTAGCTTCCTGGTTTATGAAGCTTATCCTTACGCTGTCTCGTTTTCCTTTTCTCTGCTCCCTGTTTGCTTCCTTCAGTCTCACGAAGTGTTCTCCACATGGCAGCTCCTCGCCTATGTCCTTCTGATCCCAGGGAAAGAGGTGTCCCTCCCTTCCAGCACCATGATCATTCTCTGCAGAGAACTACATTGGCTCAGTTGGGTCTTTTGCCTACATTGGTGGTGATTGGCCATCCCAGGTCCCATGCCCACTCCTGTGGTGAAAAAGCCAGGGTCTTATGATGGACAGCTGTACTGGAGTCCCCCCAGAATCAGTGCAGAAGAGACCAAGAAAGATGGCTTTTCTCCGTGGTCTGACAATGTTAACAGGGAGACACAAGTTCATAAAGTCCCTGTTTTAATGAGGAAGGAGGAAATTGGCTCCTACAAGGAAGGGATTGGGCCTAGTAGGTTATGTTCTTTTTCATTTACTTTTTCTTCTTGAGACGGAGTCTTGCTCTGTTGCCCAGACTAGAGTGCAGTGGTACGATCTCAGTTCACTGCAGCCTCTGCCTCCCAGGTTCAAGCAATTCTCCTGCCTCAGCCTCCCGAGTAGCTGGGATTACAGGCACCTGTCACCACTGCCAGCTAATTTTTGTATTTTTAGTAGAGATGGGGTTTCACCATCTTCACTGGTCTCGAACTCCTGACCTTGTGATCCACCCCCCTCGACCTCCCAAAGTGCTGGGATTACAGGCGTGAGCCACCGTGCCCGGCCAGGTTATATTCTTTTAAAATAGTCAAACCATAAATTAAGGTCTTACATGATCTAGCATCATAGAATGGACTTCAGACTCCAATTAGTCTGTGGTTCTCATAGCATGCTCCAAACAGCATTGGGGATTCCTTGGTTAGGCTGAAGGAGAGTCAAATAATGATGAGCCTTACTGAATAAAATTAAATCCATTAGGCTTTGTTTTTTATTAAAGGTTTCAACATTTTTGGTGCTGACTCTAGCTTATTTGCTTTCTAATGCTAGCAGAACATAAAACAATATGAGCTAAATAGCAAATAACTGTTATTCACATTTGGAGAAGGCTGGTTATACCTTATTTTGATAGCTAGTTTTAAACAAATTGCAGACATGTAAACTGTGGTTGTGCTTTTATATTACACAGTTGTAAAATTTTCTGTATTTATGATGAAATAAAATATCTCTGTGTTTCCCTGTGTTCTGTAAAGAGATATTCACTTCCCCATGGTACTGTACTATCTGAAATGATTAAGGAACACCTTTAGGACTTCCCCCCTCATATTCACCTACTATCTAAGCTCATGTTTGCTGAGTAATCTTCTCCTTTTTTTAAATTTTTTTTTTTTGAGACATTGAGACAGAATCACTGTCTGTCACCTGGGCTGGAGTGCAGTGGTGCAATCTCGGCTCACTGCAACCTCCACCTCCTGGGTTCAAATGATTCTCCTGCCTCAGCCTCCCGAGTAGCTGGGACTACAGGTGCGTGCCACCACACCTGGCTAATTTTTGTGTTTTTAATAGAGACAGGGTTTCACTATGTTGGCCAGGCTGGTCTCGAACTCCTGACCTCAGGTGATCTGCCTGCCTTGGCTTCTCAAAGCGCTGGGATTACAGGTGTAATCTGTAATACCGTGCTCTGCCCAGTAATCTTCTTTAAAGATAAAATAATTTGCCGGGCATGGTGCTTTACGCCTGTAATCCTAGCACTTCAGGAGGCCAAAGTGGGTGGATCACAAGGTCGGGAGATTGAGACCATCCTGGCTAACATGGTGAAACCCCGTCTCTACTAAAAATACAAAAAAAAAAAAAAAAAAAAAAAAAAATTAGCTAGGTGTTGTGGCGTGTGCCTGTTATCCCAGCTACTCGGGAGGCTGAGGTTGGAGATTAGCTTGAACCAGGGAGTCAGAGGTTGCAGTGAGCCGAGATCGTGCCACCACACTCCAGCCTGGTGACAGAGTGAGACTCCATCTCAAAATGAATAAGTAAATAAATAAAAAATAATTTACTAAAAAAGGATACACCTGTATACAAACATGCAATATTTTTCTAATGCTCACATTACCTATTATATTAAGAGCATCTTTCATACCTGTCCCTCAGCTCCCATGGTATGTGAGTCATACTTTGAGAAACACTTGAGGCACACAGGTATCATTTACACAAGAGTAAACTGAGGCATGTAGACTACCTTGCTCCTATTAAGGGTTGCTGGACATTATCAGAACAAGAGCTGACCAGTAGGTTTCCTTGTGTCAGTTTCTTTCTGCACCTGGCAGGATGGACAGGAGCTTAAATTACCAATGCCCTACGGCACCTAGAAGGCAATGAAAAGATGAACACATGGTAGTATTTTTCATACTTTTAATATTTAGTGTGCTTGACCAATTTGAATGAAAAAAACTGGGAATTCTGATGTTAGTTTTCTATGAGACAGTCTTTGGAACTGGGAGAAGGCACAGAGTTTCTGAGAAATGCTGAATGGCCACATAGGCCTTGACACACTGGTTGCATTTCTACAGGCAGGAGTCTAGAGTAAACTCATGGTAAGGAGACAGAGCAGTTTCTGCCAGTGATGTGTCTTCTTCTGCCTCTCTCACCTTTCTTGTCCTCTCAGTAATAAGGTTCATGAGAGCAGTAATAGTGTCATGGGCCCAAGATAGCAATCCTCCCAGGTGGCACGTAAATCTCCAAGTTGCAACTTTCATGGTGAATTTTAGAAGTGAACATCTTTGCCCAAGGGCCCTGCTGGATACAGTGACGTTAGTTGGAGGTTTTGACAGGAGAGGCTATCTCGTTGGTGATATTCAAGCTACTTTACTGGGGAAGTGATGCAACAAAGGAAAACTCTTTCCAGCCGCTCTCTATCCCAAAACCTGAACTTGAAGATGCCTTCTCACCTTGCTTGCTTTTAACAGTCACTGTTACATAGAGATAGTAGGCACATGTTTAAACCCAGGTAGACACTTACTTCCCTGGTGTCCAGAAACATGGGTTGTCAACATCTACATCTTCTTATCAAAGTCAAATAGGGAATGGTGCTCCTTAAAGTATCTTATCAGTTAGGGCTTCTTCATTTTTCAATTGCATGCCCATCACCTTGAAATGCTGTGAAATTGCAACTTGTACATGGATGGGGCCTGGGATTGTTTATTTCTAAGAGGCTTCCTGTGATATTGATGAACTTTATTTTTATTTATTTTATGTTTTTTTCTTAGAGTTATTTACTTTTTCTTATTTTATATTTTTTCCAGTCTGTTACCCATACTGGAGTGCAGTGGCATGATCATAGCTTACTGCAGCCTAAAACTCCTGGGCTCAAATGATCTTCCTGCCTCAGCCTCCCGAATAGCTGGGACTACAGGTACACAACATCATGCCCTGCTGTGCTTATGAACTTTCAGTAGGAAGTACAAAGTGCATATGCAGTGTGAGCTCATTTTTATAAAAAGATCAAAAGAAAACCAAGTAAAAACCCCATTATATGCATATATGAGGATTATATACCTAAGTAGTCATTTGGTTTTGTCTACTCATTATTTTTGTCATCAGAAAAAAACAGATTGACAACTTTTAAAGAATATTTTCTTATTATTTTCTTCAGTAAGAAAGCCAATATTGAGTTCAAGTTTTGCAGTGTTTTTTTAAAAGGCATTTCTTTTTGTTCAGGCACAGTGGCTTTAAAATTGAAATTCAGCTATTTAAGTTACCAAGAGGTTCTTTGCTGGTTTCAAGTTTCAAGGAGTTCTTAGCACTGGGTTTGCTTGTCAAAATCCTGGTGGGCTACAGTAAGATGATGCTGGGAAATTTGCTTTGTCCCTGGAGTTTAAAGGGGAAAATATTATTCTCTATATGGAGCAGTTTTTATCTTCTTAAACACATTTCTCACATTTGCTAAAAGATAATGATTTCTTTAAAGTAATGCCAATGTAGTATTTTCTAACGCAGAGATATTAAAAATTAAATTGTAGGAAGGTTCAAACTGGGACTCTGTGTGTTCTACCACAACTGGAAAAATCTGGGCCTCCACTACTGCATTTCATCTTTGCCATTTATTAATAGATGTGAATAAAGTCATTCTACCCATAGCTGGCTGTTATTATGTGAGCCTTGCAGGAGTGATTAGTTTTTTAGAAAGCATTCTAACTTTCTGCTGTTTGATTTCAATAGTTTTTTTTGGTACTTTAGTGAAGCCAAACAATGAAGAAAAAAGTTGACAAGCAACCTTTGCTTTACTGCTTCTTGAATTTAATATGGTGGCACCAATATCCTTAAGTAATTCTTTTTTTCCTTTTTGAGATTGAATCTTGCTCTGTCGTGTAGGTTGGAGTCCAGTGGTATGATCTTGGCTCACTGCAACCTCTGCCTCCCAGGTTCAAGTAATTCTCCTGCCTCAGCCCCCTGAATATTTGGGACTACAGGCGGGCACCACCATACCTGGCTTATTTTTGTATTTTTAGTAGAGACGGGATTTCGTCATGTTGGCCAGGCTGGTCTAGAACTCCTAACGTCAAGTGATCCTCTTGCCTCAGCCTCCCAAAATGCTGGGATTACAGGTGTGAGCCACCGCGTCCAGCCTTCTTAAGTAATTTTTTAAGCAACTTGTGTAAAGGGTTGCCAGGAGTAATAGAATGCTTGCCTATTTTGGTTGTGTTAAAACACAAAATTTCAACAAATTAAGTTTAAAGATCTTATTTGCTTTTAGTAGCAATTCATGAATTGGAGAGTGTGTCATCCAAAGATTTAGAAAAGGCACTCCATTGGCCTTGGCAGAATGGTCAGTTTTTATAGGATAGCTTAAGCCAGGAACAAGGAAATGGCATAATACAAAAAGTGGCTTGGTTTATATTAAGCTACATCAGATTGCTTTTCTTATAAGGGTTAAAGCAGAGGTGATTTCCCTTCATGCCAGCTAGAACTGCCTGGGGATTTGGCTATCATGTCTTTTGTCATTTCTTCTAAACTTAGACACCTTAGTTTTGTTTTGGTGAATGGAACCTTAGCATGAGTACCCCATTTTGGTTTGGTCTGTTCTGTTGGGGCCTAGTGCCAGAGATCAGTCCAAAACAATGGCCTCCTAACATAAATAACAGTTGTCAGAGCTTCATTTGGGGGGAGTTCTTTCTTGGTGGAAGGATGAATGTCTTTGAGCTTTCTAAATACTATAAAACTGTTCTCCAATTTAGGATGGCAAGAATTTTGAAAATGCTTTGAGTAAAGTCTTTGTTTATTTATTTATATTTTTTATTTTTTGTGTTTTTAGTAGAAACGAGGTTTCACCATGTTGGCCAGGCTGGTCTCGAACTCCTGACCTCCAGTGATCCGCCTATTGCTGCCTCCCAAAGTGTTGGGATTACAGGCATGAGCCAATGCCCTGGCCTAAAGTCTTTATTTAAAAAACAAAACGAAACTGTGGCTGAGTCAGAAAGAGATACTGTATATATTTTTGGATCTGTAAGAAATACTATAGAACTTGGGGGATAACACTCTTGCCCGGGTCAGACAGGCAAGTTAAATGTGTGAATAGGTGATTATTGAGAGGTAGACTTGATGATCTGGAGAGTTCATGCTAGCCAAGCAGAACATGTGTGCAGATTGATTTTGCGTGTCATGATTCTGTCATTCCTGCCACATAATCTAGACCATGCACTTATATAACAAAAAAGAGAGAAATGGAAACTAAGAGAGGGCGATATGACCTGCCCAAGATGGTAGATTGTTACTAACGAAATTTGGACTAGGACCCAAGCATCTTTTGTCCCCAGGCTGTGTGCTTTCTCTTATTCTGTTATTATTATTACTATTTGAGATGGAGTCTCACTCTGTCACCCAGGCTGGAGTGCAGTGGTGTGATCTCGGTTTACTGCAAACTCTGCCTCCCAGGTTCAAGCGATTCTCCTGCCTCAGCCTCCTGAGAGCTGAGATTATAGGTGCCCGCCACCACACCTGGCTAATTTTTGTGTTTTTAGTAGAGATGGGATTTCACCAGGTTGGCCAGGCTAGTCTCAAACTCCTGACCTCAAGTGATCCACTTGCCTCGACCTCCCAAAGTGCTGGGATTACAGGCGTGAGCCACTGCACCTGGCCTCTTACTCTGTTATAATAATGACTGTGATTAAGATAATTCTTGTAGCCGAGGGCCATGGCTCATGCCTGTAATCCCAGCACTTATAAGGGGGCAGATCACCTGAGATTGGGAGTTTGAGACCAGCCTGACCAACATTGAGAAACCCCGTCTCTACTAAAAATACAAAATTAGCCAGGCTTGCTGGCTGAGATGGAGTCTTGCTCTGTTGCCAGGCTGGCGCGATCTCGGCTCACTGCAACCTCCAACTCCCGGGTTCAAGTCCTGAGTAGCTGGGACTACAGGAGAGTGCCACCAAACCTGGATAATTTTTTTTTTTTTTTGTATTTTAGTAGAGATGGGGTTTCACCATGTTGGCCAGGATTGTCTCTTCTCCTGACTTTGTGATCTGCCCACCTCGGCCTTCCGAAGTGTTGGGATTACAGGCGTGAGTCACTGCACCCAGCCCCACATATCATTTCACACTATTGGACTATGAGATTCTCCTTCTTCTTTCTTCTCCTCCCCTCCCCTCTCCTCCCCTCCCCTCCCCTCCTCTCCCCTCCCCGTCCTCTCCCTTGTGTATCCCATTCAACTCATCTAAGGAACACTGCTTTAGATATACACCTAACATGATACTACTTGAGATAGCTGTAGAATCCCTTGAAACATAGTTTCGAATTTCTATTATCCCCATCCTCTTTGGATACTATCTAGTTTATGTTCCTCTTAAAATATGGTACCCAGAAAGAATCACAATAGCTTGGGTATATTCTAGCTGTTGTCCACCAGGCCAGGAATTGGGACTCCTCCCTTGTTCTACATAATATACTACATTGAATGCAACCTTAGCTTATTAAACTCCCAAATTCTGAGTTGAAGAAGGTATCCCCCACTTTACCCAAATGAAGTTTTTTTAAAGATTAGTTTGTTGACTTGTCCCATGCCTTATATATAGAAAGAGCTGTGCTAAATCTGTGAGGTTTAATTAGAACCAGATATGTTAGGAAGGCAAATGTAAATATCCTTAGCTGTTAAATAAACAAGCAGGAAAATGTTAGGGATACTCCAGTCCTGCCTACGCATCAGTTTAATAAGCAGAGAGAAGAAAGCCACAGATGAGACCAAGGTTGGGATAATCAGATGAAATTATTTAGTTAGGGCAGCAGATGTTTTGGTGATATTACCAGGATTCACAAATGTTTTAAAAATTTAGGCAGATATTGCAGAAAGTGACTATTGTATAGGAAGAATCATTGCCTTGCTTAGAAGCTAGATTGAGAAGGACAGAGAAATCTGAAAATGGCAACCCATGTTGAAGACTGTCCTTTGACTCATGTAATGGAAAAATCAATAGATTTCGTGGGGGAAGGAATCACTAGCATTCCCCAGCCAGTGATTACGTTCTCTGCAAAATTAATTCCAAAAGGCCATGTAGCCTCTGGTTGAATATTTCTAAAGAGCAGGAGCTCAAAACTTCTCAAAGCAACTTAAGGCTAGAGGAAAGGCACCACAGCCTCATGGATTTGGTGTTAGATTGTGCTGGGCCGGAATCCTAAGTCTTCCAACTCTCTAGCTAAATGACTTTGGATACATTACTTAAATGTTTTAATATTCAATTGTCTTTATTATGTAAGGTGGAGTAGTACACCTCTCCTAAGTTTGTAAAGGGCATTTGTAAAGGGCATTAATGGGACTCTGGAGCTTAATGAGCCATCGAACACTGGTTTCTTTATAGTTGTCCCTGCCAGTGCCACAACCAAATGCTTGGCCTTACCTCAAATAAAAATCAAAGTGCTTAATGGCAATCCTGTTATAGGATCATGGGATCAGTAGCCTTTCCCCTTCTTTGGTAAAGGTTCATTCCGAAAACCAGACCTATAAGTAGGATTCATTGTCTTTGCCAAATGTTTTTATTCTGCAACAGTCAATCACATATGTTATACTTTCAATGGGAACAGGCAAGTCAGATAATATTAGATAAATTCTGTAGCACTGGGGACATCACATTAGGGACCATCCACTGACTTCCGTGATGGGAAATATGCATTCCTTACCTTGGGGACACAGGCCCTTTATAAAAATCAGCCTCACTGTTAGGTTGACTTAATTTAGTTCCTATAATTTCTTTAATGATTGTTTCCATTTTTCTGCCATCTTTTTGGTTCAGTGCTGAAACCCCAGAAAATTAGTACATAGTCTGTTGCCATGTCACTTTGTGAGCCAAGTAAAAAAGGACAAAACAAGAGGTTCTGTTTTTAAATATCTTTTAAATAATCAACAAGCTTCAGGCATATACTGAATCTGTGTGTTTACCCCTATGCTTATTCCAGAAACTAAAATAATTTCTGAAATTCCTTTCAAAAAGTCAACTTAAATGACACGACTTTCTCACTGTATTCTAAAGAGGATGCTAAAAAAAAAAAAAAAAAAAAAAAAAGAAGGGAAGCTGATTTATGGTGGATGGCGGATGGTGATGTCTGCTGTCTGCTTTTGATGAATTTTTCCCCTAAGCATTCTGTAGCGTGAGGTGAGCTTTCCAAAAGGCCTGAGTTGTCAGCCTTCTTTAAAACTTTAAGGTAAATTGAACTTTGATTTAGAGTAAAAAGTGAAGAACCAAATTAAATAAACTGATGTTCCTTTTCTTCTAAAATGTTGGTTCTTTTGAAAACATAGCGAACATAGTAAAATGGAATATCAGCAACCCTTGCAATGTCAAAGCTAGACATTCAGCTTTTCCTTTCCTTTTTGAATAGTGGGGGAGAGGGGAGTGGACAGAAGAGGGAGAAGGATAGAGAATGAATCACAACCATAAGTAATATCATGCTGACTTGCATTACATTTTTACCTGAGAATCTCTTGATCATTAAGTATCATGCCATTTTCACATCTACATTCTTTTTTATGGTGGGTGGGTGGGTGCAGAACTAGAAATTTTGATTACTGTATTTAAGGGTTTCATGTTGATCATAAAAGGAAAAGGAAGACTCATAGACCATATTAATACCCAAACTATAATTTTTTTGAACAATGAGGTTTTTTTGGTTTGTTTTATTTTGTTTTTCTTTTGAGACAGGGTCTTGTTCTGTCACCCATGCTGGAGTGCAGAGGTGTGATTTCAGCTCACTGCAACCTCCACCTCTGAGGGTAAAGTGATCCTCTCACCTCAGCCTCCCCAGTAGCTGGCACTACAGGTGCCCACCACCACACCTGGCTAATTTTTGTATTTATTTGTAGAGATGGGGTTTCTCCATGTTGCCCAGGTTGGTCTCTAACTCCTGTGCTCAAGTGATCCTCCTGCCTCAGCTTCCTAAAGTGCTGGGATTACAAATGTGAGCCACTGTGCCTGGTCTCAGGATTTTCTTTTCTTTCTTTCTTTCTTTTTTTTTTTAAAGCACATGTGCCATATAAAATATGCCTATGCCTCCACCTAGGAGACTGTGCTGTTTTGTTACGATTAGTGTAGGGAAATGCTTATGGGCACAGATACCGCATTCAGATAGTCTGGGTTGGAATCTAGCCCTTGTGCTTAGCAGCTTTGTGACTTGGGAACATTACTTTATTTCTTTATGCCTCAGTTTTCTGGGGTTGTTTTGAGGATTAAATGAGTTGCTATATAAAAAGTGCTTGACAAGTGATGTGTGCTATATAAATGTCGTTATTGTAGGATAGGCAAACTTTTACCTTCACCTTCCTAGTTTTTTTTCAGCCAGGCCTGAGAATTAAAGCACCATGAGAGAGAGTCACAGGAGAAAAGCTTACAAATTTATGTAATATAAGTCTTATGTGACATGGGACCCCTTATATGGAAATGTAGATCTAAGGAAGTGGCAAAATCTAGATACTTTTATATTTGGTTGAACATAGACAATTCTGAAAAAGTAACTGAATTATGTAGGGAGAATGAAGGAAGATAGAATTATTTTAACAAGGTCTGTTTGTACAGAACTCTCTTGGTCTCAACTTCCCATCCTTGATGATGTGAATGTGACTTTCCTACTAGCATAGGGAGGATAATTCCACATGGGGGTTTTATCACTGCTTTCAGGAGGGAAAAAAGTAGGGTCAGAGAGCCTCTTGCACTGCAGATACCCCCTTGAATGGCTATTCCCGAAAGTAGTAGGGATGGTTCAAAAAATGTACCATCCCTAGTTTGGGAAACAGATGTTGTTTCCATTATTGGTTTCAGATTATGCTACAGTGAATATCCTTGTACATAAAGTTGGGCCTGCATTTAGACCACATTCTCGAAGTGGTAGAGTGATGCTTGTATGAATTACTGTGCAGACCAGAGTTCCAGTCCCATCTGAGCCACTTACTAGCTGTGTGACCCTATGAGATATTCAGTTTCTTAGGACCTCAGTTTCCTCATCTATAGAACAGGAAAAACAATAGTACCTATGTCAGTGGGTGGTTGTAAGAATTCAATGAGAAAATCATATAAAGGGCTTAGCAGAGTGCCTAACCTATAACAACACACCCATGTTATATGACTAAAGAAACAAATAGAAACAAAGTAATTATTGTTACTGATAGCATTTTTGTCTCCCTGGGCCCTGCTTATGATTCTCCAGTGAATGAACAAATGAACAATGAGTAGTTCACCCTTTTCTTGGGATCATTATAAAGTAAAATAATGATGGCATCCTTTGGAGATCTGTGCATTTTTTCTTCCTGTGTTTTTTTTTTTTTTTTTCTTTCCCCCCTTCCCATTCTTTGTACTTCACTTGTCCACCTGCTGTGCAGTAATGAGATTCCTAGGAGAGGCTGGTGTTCGGAGAATGAATTAGTGCCTTGCAAGTCGCCTCTGCTGCAGGTATCTCCTGTATCATCAGCAGTCTCTAACCAACTGTTTAGACTTTCAGAATCTGAGAAGGAAGAAATGGGTGTTCAAGGAGCTGAACTGTTAGTGGGACCCACTTCCAGGAGGCATTTGTGATTCTCGTTGGAGGGGGAAAGGAACTGCTTGAGGTGTGATTGTTCGTAGACTGCCTTCCTGGCAGGCCCTGGGTGATGGAAGTGGCTGATCCCTGGTGAAATGCAGCCGTTCTGGGGTATTGTGAGCCCTGGACACTGAGTTACTGTGAAATAAAAATGAGGCAGCTCCCACCACCACCCTGCTGACCTCCTGAAAACTTTTTAGGCTTTTACTCCAGTCTGCTGTATTGAGGTGTGGATATGGAAGGGTTAAGCAGTCCCCATTTTGTGTCTATTTAAGCCCATTTAAGAACAAGATGGAAAATGCAGTTTTTTGTCTTGTCAAGACCATTTTTCATTTCTCACAGTACCATCCCCACACCTGACTTGTTTTCACAAGCACTTGGGAGCTCAGCAATCCTTGAAGGGATGGTGGAGATGAAACAGATCACATTCCCTAGTGAGTGGTACTGAGAGGCAAAAACAATCAGTTTTACCTGCAGCCATCATGGGCATCTGTTTTCTGTGATTAACACGAAATTGTGCATTCTAGGTTCATTCTCGGCTGGTTAATGAGGAACCCGCTGGCTGATGGAATAAAGACTTCTTTTGTGGAATTGTGCATTTGGTTTGTGGCTGGCTTGAAACAAAATGGCTTGCTCCTCTTAACCTCCCTGCGTTTGCCACTAGAAAAGAGACAGACATAAAAGCATTTGGAGAGGTTAGAAATGAAACCTCATGTAATTACTATAGGCAATGGCTTCACATTGTTGGAATTTAACATTTTGCTGCAGCTCTGAAGAGTCCTTACTTGACAAGACTGGTACTAGGTCTGTTGGAAATATAATTTATTCTTTATAAAAATGTCTAACAGTATTCTTCATTTGACTCCATTTGCCCTCTTTAGTTGTACAGGACAAGAATCTTCCATTTTTATCTCGTATCTGATAATTATTCCCCTGTAATTTACTTCACGATCAGGTGGCAAAGGTGTATGGATGTTAAGTTGTGATGTCTGAGAGCTGTTTTCCCTAAACATACCATCTTTTGCCTAGTACATCCCAGGGTGCTCTGGAAATTGAACGTGCCTGGTGAAAGTCAAGAGGACTTGAAGATTCCAGATCACATAGGTTGTTTAGCTGCATCTATCCTGTGGAAAGGCCCGCTTCTTTCATCCTCAGATATCTGTGTAATTTCAGTGTTTGGGATCTCTGATTCTGTCTTCAGGGCGCCTGTCCATCTATGGGCGCTACATATGTTTAAAATAGCAAACAAGCTCACTGCATGCAAAGACTGTTTCCTGCCTACCTCTACCCTTTGTTTCAAAGAAGTTTCTAGGAAGCCTCCCTCTGACTGGCTATCTCAGGAGTGTGGTTTCTTTCCCTTCTTCTCAGATGGGTCTCATCTGTTGAGATTTTATGTTGCTGAGAACTTCCTTAAACCCTGTCTTTCACTCTTCTTCTATCGTAAGGCAGTGTCATGTGGTAGCTAGGGACAGAGGCTTTGCAGCATGATGGCCTGGGCTCAAATTGTAACTCTAGGCTGGGCCAGTGGCTTATGCCTGTAACCCTATCTCTTTGAGGGCCAAAAGAAGAGGATCACTTGAGGCTAGGAGTTTGAGACCAGCCTGGGCAACATAGTGAGACCTCATCTTTGCAACAGATAAAACAATTAGCTGGGAATAGCGGTGTGTACCTGTATTCCTGTCTTGTATTCCTGTGTATTCCTATCTTTTATATTCCTGTATTCCTGTCGCTTGAGCCTAGGAGTTTGAGGATGCCGTGAGCTATAATTGTGCCACTGCACTCCAGCCTGGGTGACAGAACAAGACCCCATCTCTTAAAAAAAAAAAAAAAAAGCCAGGCGCGGTGGCTCATGCCTGTAATTCCAGCACTTTGGGAGACCGAGGCAGGTGGATCACGAGGTCAGGAGATCGAGACCATCCTGGCTAACACAGTGAAACCCTGTCTCTACTGAAAACACAAAAATATTAGCAGGGCGTGGTGGTGGGCGCCTGTAGTCCCAGCTACTCGGGAGGCTGAGGCAGGAGAATGGCGTGAACCCAGGAGGCAGAGCTTGTAATGAGCTGAGAGCGCACCACTGCACTCCAGCCTGGGCGACAGAGCGAGACTCCCTCTCAAAAGAAAAAAAAAAAAAATTACCTCTCTGTTACTTCCTAGCTATGTGACCTTGGGCAAGTTTCTTACCCTTTCTGGTCCCCAGTTTCTTCCTTTTAAAAAGAGAATAATAGTAGTAACTACCTTTTAGAACAGTGTCTAGTATGTTCTAAACAATTATTAATCAGCAGACATTTATTGTGAACCTCCTGTGAGCCTGACATAGAGCTGGACATTTTAAAGGAGGAGGGGGAAGAGGAGGAGGAGGAGGTCGAAGACAATGATGACAACAATCATAGTAACAATGGTTAGCATTTATTCTCCATGTGCAGTATGCCAGATCTGTGTTTAGAGTTTGACGTGCATTGTACCATTTGACTCCCAACACAATTCTGTTATATGAAGGAAATATTTTTGTGCTCTCCCATTTTTGCCGAGGAAACTGAAGGTTAGAAAGGTTGTGTAGCTTTCTATTAGTCAGGGCTAGTTACATGCTAGAGCCAAAATTTGAATCCAGGCTAATTCTAGAGCCCCGAATCTTAATTTCAGTGCTATATCACTCAAATAAAAATGGGCTCCCTTTTGAGTCTTTCTCATCTCTTCACTACCTGTTTAAATAAGGAGGTATAGAGTCTATCAGTTTTACTGTAACACATTTCACATTCGAGCACACATTTGTTAGCCCCAGCTTTGCCCCATTACTTTGAAATCAAGACCTTTCTCATATGCCTTTAATAACACAAAAGGAAATAAATGCAAATATATGTCGAAGACTTCTGTTTGTTCGGTCTTGTGCGCCATATAACTTGAAATCAGCCTCTTCTACACCCACCCACCGCTGCTGGCTGAGATAGATAGTATTTTGCAGTAGATGGTTTTTTGTGTGTGTTGGGTTTTCTGTCCCAACCTTTTGGTTGCTTGCTCAAATACTGTTCTGGTATAATGACACACATTGTCCTGAGATCCCACTAATAAGAATAACAAGAGCAGCTGCCTGTTCTAGCTGAGTGCTGCTTTTGTGCTAAGCACAGATGTAAGGAACATTATCTCCTCTATTCCTCACAACACATCCCCATTTTGTAGATAAGGAGACTGACACTTAGGCGGGTTAAAGGACATCCATGAATATGTGGCTTTGGTTGAGATGGTTACAATTTTAGCAGCTCAGTTCCATATTTTAAAAACTGTCCTGGAGGAGGGCATCATGTATTGAGAGGAAGAACACTAAAATTAGGGACTTGATTCGATTCCTTGCTCTCCTGCTCACCCATTGCGAGACTCGAGACGAGTTGCTTTTGACTTCTTCAGTTTCAGTTTCTTTTTTTTTTTTTTTTTTCACTGGGCCTAACAGTTCTCCCTTCTGGGGCCGTGGTAAAGAAAATATGTATGAGATCATACATGAGAAAGCTCACAAGGATTAGATGGATTTAACATTTGAATTCTAACATTCACCAGCATATATGTTCCTTGAGTATCTTATTTTTAAAATGTAGGGACTAAGTAAACATTTGCCTGTTTTTCAGAATTCTTGGAGGTGTGTGTTGGAGTCAGTAAAGAGTTTGGAGTCAGCAAGTTTATCTTTTTGAGAAACACTGCCCTCATTGAATGAAGGCAACAAAAATATTATTAATTGATTTCTCACAGTTTCTCAACCTTGCCATATTTCAGGCCGTACACTTCTTGCTGTAGGGGCTATCCTGTGCATTGTAGGGTATTTAGCAGTATGCCTGGTCTCTACCCACTAGATGCCAGTAGCATCCCCCATTTGTGACAACCAATAATGTCTTCAGACGTTGCCAGGTGTCCCCTGGAGTGTGATATTCCCCACCAAGTTGAGAACTGCTGCTTTGGGAATATATATTGGAAATTAATTTACTTAAAATATTATAAATATGCTGCAGGCTGGGTGAAATGTGATAATGGGAACGTGTGGGCAGTTTGCAAAATCTGGCTCACTGAGGACCAAAGAGGACATTTTTTTCAGGTATTTCAGGAGTGCCATTTTCAGAAATGAGTTCCAAGTGATTAAAATAAAAGAGCAGTCAGACTGCATGTCTAATATTCGGGTGATTTTGGATATAATAAAATCAACAGTGTAAGTAAGCATCTTTGAAAAGGATGAATGACCTTTCTCTCTCTCCTTTCCCCTAGTTTTGTTTGTAAGCTTTGTTTCTCTCCCCAGATGCTCCGCTTTGTGTCTTGTTGTGGAAGGGTGATTGGCTCAACAGCTCCATTCTCTGGGGTGTTTCCTGCACCTCTCTGAAAAGACCCACCTAGGACTGGGAGATTGATCTCCTCGAGTCAACAGACCTTTGAAGTCAGCGAGTGTTGTTGTTGTTTTGGTTAGAACCCACTTAATTTGACCCTAGGATTTGAGGTGCCTTAGAGGTCTGTGTATGTAAGATGCTGTGACATCACAGAAATGGGTCTCTCAAGCCAGTTTTTCCTGAAGGAAGTTTCTGGAAAGAGAAGAAATGCTCTGAAAGTATCTCCCTAGAGAAGATTATGTGTCTCTATTGTTTAAGGGAAATTAGGTGATACATTTAGTTAAAATTGAAGTTTGTCTTGCTTTCTAAACCAATGAATGTCTCAACTTTATAAACCAGAGAAAGCAGAAATGAGTACTTAATTTCTCAAGTAATTTATTTTAGCATTTCTTTCTTTAAATCATGTGGCTGAGAAACCTAAAAGTTGAAGCAGTTCGTAGTTCCTGCACAAACTGAAACACTTCTGAGAAGATGGTTTAAGTCACTAGGAGGGTATGGTTCTATTTATAGAAATTAATAATTTATTGAGCTGTGTTGCCCAGGCTGGAGTGCAATGCTGTGATCTTGGCTCACTGCAACCTCCGCCTCCCGGGTTCATGTGATTCTCCTGCCTTAGCCTCCTGAGTAGCTGGGATTACAGACGTGCACCACCGTGCCCAGCTAATTTTTGTATTTTTAGTAGAGATAGGATTTCGCCATGTTGGCCAGGCTGGTCTTGAACATCTGACCTCAGGCGATCTGCTCGCCTCGGCCTTCCAATGTGTTGGGATTACAGGCGTGAGCCACCTGGCCAGAAATGTAATTTATGGTACATTTTTGAAAAAACGAACCACTGGTTATATAGCTACAATAGAATTTCTTTATTTTAAAATTTCAGAAAACCTCTTCTCTATTAGAAGCTCTCCCCCTGGCCTACAGCTTTGGTCTCTGGAATGGTTATAAGTCAGTGCTTGTTGTGCTCTCAAACTCAGTGAAAATTAAAAGACTTAACGTAGACAATCAAATATGTTTTTCTCTCCAAGTTACGGTTAAAAATGAGCAAATAGAAAGCTACATAATTTGAGAAGGGCTCTTAAGTGGTTTTATAAACCTCCCGGCAAGGAGGTAGCACCCCAAAGCTGTGATAGATTATGAGATTCTAAAGTATGTTTTCTTAAGTGTCTGAAAAGAATTATTTCAGTATGGTATTTGAGTTATTTTCTTTAACTAAAATGCTTTCAAATTTGGCGTTTCATATATGGGTTCAGATATAAGTTCATTACCAGAGGAATTCTGTTTTTCATCAAGGATAGGTAATAAAGTATCCTCCTTGTGTGATGGTGTGTTTATGTGTGTGGGTATTATGTTGTTTTAGTTGGGACTGTATAGCTTTCATTTTGACTATATTCTCTGAACACTCTGTATTGAAGATAAGACTGTCTCCTGATGACTTCAGAATATGTCATCTGGAAATAGGACTGTAATTTTTCATAAAGGTAGTTTACAGGAAGAGACTGTGGCATCATAAATCACTTCAGAGTGTGTACAGTTGGCAAAGGACATATCTCAGGATGTATAGAGATGCTTATGAAAGACTTGTTATGGTAGAGACCTCCGCTGACACCAGGAGCCGGAGGCTGGGATGAATATGTATCGTTTATAAAGCCATGCTCCTGTTGTTCTGTCTTAGGGCAGGGTTGTATTTAAATAAGCAGGGTCCCCATGAGAAGTATGACCTTTACTCATGTTTTTATGAGATATTTAAAGTGTTCTAAATTTACTAGTACATGCAACTTACTGAAATCTTCCAGCTTCTCTTTTCTTTAGCTCCCCATCACTTGAGAACATTGTTCTCATCCACACCAACATGCACCACCATTTAACTTAATTTGTGCTGTGTAAAAATGTGCACAGTTTTTTCCCCACTGGCCATCTTTAGAAGAGTTTAGTCTCTAACTCCTTATTTTTTTCTCAAGGATCCACTAGTGGAAAACTACATCAGATTGTCCCTTCTCTGAAAGAGGGGATCAATTACAGAGCGAACTAAGTTGGAAAAGAGACAAGTCTATAAACCCTGACACGATAATTTTTAACTTCACGAACATTGTGTAGCTGTTCCCAGATATAGAAAATCTTTGGAATCTTTCATTGTGAAAGTTGAAATTATTTCAAAGACTTAAGGGGAGAGCTTATTCAGAAGTAAGAAATGATAGGACTATGAATTTGAAATGTAAGTGATCAGAAATGACAGATTTTGAATGATCTAGGTTTAGATTATTCAGTGTTTATATTACAGCATGATAATGCATAAGGTTGCCTCCAGGGTAACAGTTTTCTCAAATTAGAACTATCTGAAATGAGTTAGCATGAGGTTAATAATATTTTATTTTAATAATAGTGGTAACTTTGCAGAATTGCTGTTGCCTGAATTTTTTTTAGGCTTACTCAGTTGTGTGTAAGTTAGTTTCATTATTCACATGAGAAAATATTAAAGAATTACGCTAATCTTCCTGAAGGCCATAAATGTATATAGTTGCATCCTTGGGTCTCATTTACATTTTCTTAGAAGACTTATTCATTTTATATGCCTATATGTAAATTCCTATCACTTGATGCTAAATCCTATCACAGACTGTCTAGAAGAAATGAATTCTAATTACCACCCCCACTGTTTCCTTGCCCCTGAACTACTCTATACAAAATAGTGATTTTTAATTCAAATACACTTTTGCATGCTTGAGCAAATATTCTGATATCAGAGACCAAAGGTATAGAGCAAAGAGTATGGGTTGGATCAGGTCAGATACAACCCTGAACATGTCTGAATTAAGCTTTCTAAACTTTTTCTCTTTGATTGTCACAAATAACTACCTCCTTGGGTGAATTGTAAGCATTAACTTATATAATGTAAATACGCTATTTGTGGCCAGGCACAGTGGCTCACACCTGTAATCCCAGCACTTTGGGAGGCTGAGGTGGGCAGATCACCTGAGGTCAGCAGTTGGAGACCAGCCTGGCCAACATGGTAAAACCCCATCTCTACTAAAAGTACAAAAAAATTAGCTCGGCCTGGTGGCATGTGCCTGTAATCCCAACTACTAGGGAGGCTCAGGCAGGAGAATCGCTTGAACCCGGGACATGGAGGTTGCAGTGAGCCAAGATCACACCACTGCACACCAGCCTGGGTGGGACAAAAAAAATTAAAATAAAAAATAATAAATAAATAAATAAATAAATAAACTACTTGTGGTGTAACAGTTATTTAATTGGCCAGTCCCTTTCTCACCTTTTTAAATGAAAGATAACTTCCTTTTAAACATAGAAAACTGCTGATACTTACTCCAAATAAGTTTAACCTCCAAGATTTAGTCTCCAATTTGGACAGTAATCCAAACTGGTTGGCTGAGATGTTGCCATATGTTCATTTGTAACTTGGCATATTTGGTTTGAAATAGTGAGAATAAACTCTTTGAAAACCCAGTGGGCCTTCTCCAAAGCTTTAGTTCTTTTAGCTGCCTAGAACTAGCACTGCTTTTAAGGGGAAAACCCGGTTTACACGAAACTATTTTCCATAAGACATTACCTTTGAAAGTGGCAATGGTAAAAAGGCAGGCTCAACATCAAAAAAGTGAATCATGAAATACATCTAATAAGATACTTGTTTCAAAAGCTTGTGGAATAACTTTCTTGCTCTTGAAAAGTGATGTTATACACAGAAATCTGGGGACCAAAACAAGTGAGTGAGCATAAAATTGGGTGAATGAGTTTTCGTGTGCCCTGTAAGTCCTTGTTAGATGTTTTAAATAGTTATTTTTTTTTCTTTCTTCAGTAATTAGCTCATTATTTTTTTCCTACATCACTTGAATGCGGATGGAAATTAACCATAAACATGCCATTGTTTTTACATCAGAGCCTGGCATATTTGCTTGGTTCACTCTTTGTAGTGGTGATCAAAATTCTGTCTCTCAGTGATAAGGAATTGTGGATTTTGCTTTTATCCTTTAAAATCATTGGTAAAAAGTCACTATATTATAGCAATATCTATCATGTGATAGATTTCAAGCAAACAGAAAATGAGGATGGGGAATTGAAGACAGTTCTTTGGGAGTCCCTAAGATCAATGAGAAAGATTTTGTACAATTATAACTAATGCAGAGGGTACAATACGTTATTCATTCTGTTAAACATTGTGTTCAGTCAAATATTCTCTACAGCCTGTACCTGCAGCTGTGTGGTCCTCTCCCATGCCTATGATCCTGAAGTTAGGTGGTTCGCTCCTTCTGGGCCCTTCTGCTTTTCCTACAATTTCAACTTTACTTTTTCTTTCTCCTGGATATTGCTCCCTGGGAGGCAGTTCTTTGTGGTGATTGAAAGAATGGGCTTTGGAATCAACTTGCCTGGGGTTGAGTGTAGACTCTTTCACTTGCCAGCTACGTAACAGGGGTACAGATTACTTTTTTTTTTTGAGATAGAGTTTTGCTCTTGTTGCCCAGGCTAGAGTGCAATGGTGTGATCTTAGCTCACTGCAACCTCTGCCTCCTGAGTTCAAGCGATTCTCCTGCCCCAGCCTCCTGAATAGCTAGGATTACAGGCATGTACCACCATGCCTGGCTAATTTTGTATTTTTAGTAGATACGGGGTTTCACCATGTTGGTCAGGCTGGTCTCGAACTCCCGACCTCAGGTGATCTTCCCGCCTTGGCCTCCCAAAGTGCTGGGGTTATAGGCGTGACAGATTACTTTTTAAACTCTTAGTTACTTTACCAATAAAATGGGGATATCCATACCCAGTTCATAGATGTTTTTGGTGAAGATTTAGTGAGATAATATGCAGGAGAGTGCTTCGTATTAGTATTTTTCTCAGCTTTCTCATTGGGTTGATGATGGCAGAGTGTCTATAATACCACAAATTCTGACAAGCCTGGAGAGTTTACATCTCACAAAGTAAGCTGAGTGGTGTATTTGCAGTGCATCCCTATGGTTCTCGGGCAGTCAGTTTCAGTTCAGAATATACAGATCTTTCCAGATTTTATCTCGGTCTCTGCCATCTTTGGTGTTGCACTATGACATAAGTCCCTCCTTCTTTCCCTATTTCTCTTTTAGACATTGTTGAAGAAAAAAATTATTGTGACACTTGTTAAAATGGTCAGGAAGACTTTTACTGAGGACTGCTGTAATAGGGGTATTACAATAGTGAGAGAGATCAGGCTCAACTTTGAATGCAACCAGGACAAGTGGGATTTAGAGCTAATGAGCAAGGGCAGGGCTGAGGGGAGGTCAGTTGGTGGAAAATGACTAAGAGGAGTTATCAGAGGTAGGGGGATTTTGGCTACACTGGCCTAACAGGATTCTTGCTGAAGGCAGGCCAAGATGGTAAGATGTCAAGGATTGGAGTCCAGGTGGGATATGATTGGGTAGGATTCTTTGCTAAGACTGGGCTCTCTGGCCAAAGACAGGACAGGGGTTAAGGTTGAGGCCTGGTCAAAAAAGAGGGCTCATAGGAACCAGACTAAAGTTTGATCAAGAAGAGAGTCTTTGTGAACACACATCAAGGCCTTGTCCTCAACCAAAAATACATGCCTGCATGACACCATAACCTTAGTAGCTTGCTTCTGTACGTTTAGGAATTGTACCTCTGAGATTATAGATGTAATTTTACAAGATTATTTTTAACATTTTGTGGAGAACAACCATTTTGGATTAATTATGTCATCACTTTTGACATTAAATTACGTTGATTTGATTGGTTACCCATTATAAAGCACTTTCCCATACATTATTTTATTTATTCATCACATCAAACCTAAGTAGGCATTTCCTTATCTTATAGAAGAAAATTAAACCTTAAAGAGGCTAAGTTACTTACCTAACACCATATTAAAGTAAACAACAGAAGCTGAATTTTGAATCTGATCTTAAAGCTGCTTCTAAGTATCTTTAGAGATATATTTGCCTGGGTGCGTGGGTCACGTTTGTAATCCCAGCACTTTGGGAGGCCAAGGCGGGCACTTTGCTTGAGTGCAGGAGTTTGCGACCAGCCTGGGCAACATGGTGAAACCCTATTTGTACAAAAAATACAAAAAAAAAAAAAAAAAAAATTTAGCCAGGTCTTGTGAGTTGCGCCTGTAGTCCCAGCTACTTGGAGGGGCTGAGGCGGGAGGATGGCTTGAGCCTGGGAAGTCGAGGCTGCAGTGAGCTGTGATCGCGCCACTGTACTCCAGCGTGGGTGGCATAGCAAGACCCCGTTTCCAAAAAAACAAAAAAAGCTCAGAAGATATCTTTTTTTTTTTTTTTTTTTTTTTTTTTTT